>NC_092284.1:8902840-8915340 GCF_036320965.1 Panulirus ornatus
GAAAATGGCGAATCCATCAAATTCCATATTTACTTATTCTCTCTCTCTTTTTTTTTGGGGGGGGAGGGTTTTGTAGGGGGGGGGGGAGGGGTGGTTTGAAGGCGAAATATAACTCCATCAAATGGGACGTGGCTCTGTGGCGGAGGGAGGGAGAGGGTCTCCATCAAATATATGTAGATGTAATATTCGTAATGTAAGAAGTAAGTCTCTCTCTCTCTCTCTCTCTCTCTCTCTCTCTCTCTCTCTCTCTCTCTCTCTCTCTCTCTCTCTCTTTTTACGTGGATTCAGAGCAAATAGATTCCGGTTGTGATTCTCGGGCATTTCACACACACACACACACACACACACACACACACACACACACACACACACACACACACACACACACATCCTTCGCTCTTGCGCTGTTTTCCCATCGAGATATTTTACGGCCATTGGTGATAGCAAGCGGTTAGGTCTCGATAGATTATCTATCTGCGAAGCATCTTTACTGGTTTGGCCACAAGGACTGTGATGTCGACGGTGAGAAATATATAATTTTTTTTCTTGCCTGATACGAGACTTGTGGTCTATGGCCGGCCAGCGTCACAGGCTCTCATGCCGTTTTCTATTGGTTATATGTGGTTGGTGGTGGTAAGGCACTGTTATCTCGATGGGTTATCCTCCTGCCTCGTTATCAGGGGCCATCGTTATCAGGGGCATCGCGGGCCATCTGTATACCCTGGTGGTTAGACCCCTGTCAAACGCGCTGTCTCCCGCGTCGGCGTGGTAGCGCAAGGAAACAGACGAAAGAATGGCCCAACTCGCCCACATACCCATGTATATACATACACGTCCACACACGTACATTTGCATGCATATACATTCCAAGGTATACATACACAGACATACACATATATGTACGTATTCATACTTGCTGCCTTCATTCAGTCTCGTCGCCACCCCGCCATACATGGAATAGCACCCCCCCCCCCTCCCGCCGCGCGCTAGCGAGGTAACGCTCTCTCTCTCTCTCTCTCTCTCTCTCTCTCTCTCTCTCTCTCTCTATATATATATATATATATATATATATATATATATATATATATATATATATATATATATATACACACACATTTGTATATACATGCCTTATTTAATCACGTTAAAAACTATGATCATTGTATTGACTGGATTAACGCCATCTCAGTTATTAACTCTATTACCAAGAGAAATATCATTGAATCTTCTGTTATTAAATACACAAAGAATTATAATCTTAATATTAGTGAAGGTCTATGCAAATTAGATAACTTTATTGTTGATAAAATTTGTAAACAAATCACCTTCTTGTCCACATAATAAGTTTATGATACGCTCGTTGTCTGTCTTGGACAATCGCATGTTTACCAAATGGCGTCCTAGCTACGTCTCTTCGTTGTATATCAACTGACTCTTATATTTCTCTCTTCTGTCTCCCCTGATGATGTGATTATTAAACGGAAGTGCACTTGGGAACTTATCCTGTTTTATTTTTCCCCGTGGACTCATAGGAACATGTATATATAAATTCCTATGATGTGATTATTAAACGAAAGTGCACTTGGGAACTTATCGTGTCTCATTTTTCCCGTGAACTCATTGGAATATACTTGATCACGCGCAAAATTGTGATCCTTTCCAATATATATATATATATATATATATATATATATATATATATATATATATATATATGTATATATATTATTATTTTATTTTTATTATACTTTGTCGCTGTCTCCCGCGTTTGCGAGGTAGCGCAAGGAAACAGACGAAAGAAATGGCCCAACCCCCCCCATACACATGTATATACATACGTCCACACACGCAAATATACATACCTACACAGCTTTCCATGGTTTACCCCAGACGCTTCACATGCCTTGATTCAATCCACTGACAGCACGTCAACCCTGGTATACCACATCGCTCCAATTCACTCTATTCCTTGCCCTCCTTTCACCCTCCTGCATGTTCAGGCCCAGATCACACAAAATCTTTTTCACTCCATCTTTCCACCTCCAATTTGGTCTCCCTCTTCTCCTTGTTCCCTCCACCTCCGACACATATATCCTCTTGGTCAATCTTTCCTCACTCATCCTCTCCATGTGCCCAAACCACTTCAAAACACCCTCTTCTGCTCTCTCAACCACGCTCTTTTTATTTCCACACATCTCTCTTACCCTTACGTTACTCACTCGATCAAACCACCTCACACCACACATTGTCCTCAAACATCTCATTTCCAGCACATCCATCCTCCTGCGCACAACTCTATCCATAGCCCACGCCTCGCAACCATACAACATTGTTGGAACCACTATTCCTTCAAACATACCCATTTTTGCTTTCCGAGGTAATGTTCTCGACTTCCACACATTCTTCAAGGCCCCCAGAATTTTCGGCCCCTCCCCCACCCTATGATCCACTTCCGCTTCCATGGTTCCATCCGCTGCCAGATCCACTCCCAGATATCTAAAACACTTCACTTCCTCCAGTTTTTCTCCATTCAAACTCACCTCCCAATTGACTTGACCCTCAACCCTACTGTACCTAATAACCTTGCTCTTATTCACATTTACTCTTAACTTTCTTCTTCCACACACTTTACCAAACTCAGTCACCAGTTTCTGCAGTTTCTCACATGAATCAGCCACCAGCGCTGTATCATCAGCGAACAACAACTGACTCACTTCCCAAGCTCTCTCATCCCCAACAGACTTCATACTTGCCCCTCTTTCCAAAACTCTTGCATTTACCTCCCTAACAACCCCATCCATAAACAAATTAAACAACCATGGAGACATCACACACCCCTGCCGCAAACCTACATTCACTGAGAACCAATCACTTTCCTCTCTTCCTACACGTACACATGCCTTACATCCTCGATAAAAACTTTTCACTGCTTCTAACAACTTTCCTCCCACACCATATATTCTTAATACCTTCCACAGAGCATCTCTATCAACTCTATCATATGCCTTCTCCAGATCCATAAATGCTACATACAAATCCATTTGCTTTTCTAAGTATTTCTCACATACATTCTTCAAAGCAAACACCTGATCCACACATCCTCTACCACTTCTGAAACCACACTGCTCTTCCCCAATCTGATGCTCTGTACATGCCTTCACCCTCTCAATCAATACCCTCCCATATAATTTACCAGGAATACTCAACAAACTTATACCTCTGTAATTTGAGCACTCACTCTTATCCCCTTTGCCTTTGTACAATGGCACTATGCACGCATTCCGCCAATCCTCAGGCACCTCACCATGAGTCATACATACATTAAATAATCTTACCAACCAGTCAACAATACAGTCACCCCCTTTTTTAATAAATTCCACTGCAATACCATCCAAACCTGTTGCCTTGCTGATTTCATCTTCCGCAAAGCTTTTACTACCTCTTCTCTGTTTACCAAATCATTTTCCCTAACCCTCTCAATTTGCACACCACCTCGACCAAAACACCCTATATCTGCCACTCTAGCATCAAACACATTCAACAAACCTTCAAAATACTCACTCCATCTCCTTCTCACATCACCACTACTTTTTATCACCTCCCCATTTGCTCCCTTCACTGAAGTTCCCATTTGCTCCCTTGTCTTACGCACTTTATTTACCTCCTTCCAGAACATCTTTTTATTCTCCCTAAAATTTAATGATACTCTCTCACCCCAACTCTCATTTGCCCTCTTTTTCACCTCTTGCACCTTTCTCTTGACCTCCTGCCTCTTTCTTACATCTCCCACTCAATTGCATTTTTTCCCTGCAAAAATCGTCCAAATGCCTCTCTCCTCTTTCACTAATAATCTTACTTCTTCATCCCACCACTCACTACCCTTTCTAATCAACCCACCTCCCACTCTTCTCATGCCACAAGCATACATATATATATATATATATATATATATATATATATATATATATATATATATATATATATATATATATATATATGTCATTCACGGATGTGAAGATACTTTTTGTGCTTTGTGTACATATGTAGATCGTAGGATTACAGCAGTACATATGCCAATCATCATGTAGTACGAGGAAGTGGGAGGGAAATGAGTTCATTCGACGCGTAAGCCAAAAATAAAAAGAGATGAGGGAAAAAAAGAAATGTATAGATGCGTTCACTGAGATGGAGGAGTTTACGTCATTTTTTGTCCGATACATTGTGGAAAGTATTGATATGGTCCGGAAATAACGCTGGTTTTTTCCAATAGACATCATCTCGCGTGGGGTCTAAACAGCGTTTTAATTTTTTTCTCTCTCTTTCCATTACACGCATTGCCTTATCTCTCCCACCCACAGTGTGTTAGTGGGTCGTCTGGTTCGCTTTTTGGGTGGTCTGGTTCACCCACAGTGTGGGTTGCCACGTAATTTCCAGTGGGTCTGTTGCCTTATTTACAGTGTTTGGTGTCTTAAAGTGGGTCTGTTGTGCAGCAGTGCCACCGTTGCTCATCAAACAGGTCACTGTTGTACAACAGTGCCACCGTCGCCCACCAAACAGGTCACTGTTGTACAACAGTGCCACCGTTGCCCACCTAACAGGTCACTGTTGTACAACAGTGCCACCGTCGCCCATCAAACAGGTCACTGTTGTACAACAGTGCCACCGTCGCCCACCAAACAGGTCACTGTTTTACAACAGTGCCACCGTTGCTCACCAAACAGGTCACTGTTGTACAACAGTGCCACCGTCGCCCACCAAACAGGTCACTGTTGTACAACGGTGCCACCGTTGCTCACCAAACAGGTCACTGTTGTACAACAGTGCCACCGTTGCTCATCAAACAGGTCACTGTTGTACAACAGTGCCACCGTTGCCCACCAAACAGGTCACTGTTGTACAACAGTGCCACCGTTGCCTACCAAACAGGTCACTGTTGTACAACAGTGCCACCGTTGCCTACCAAACAGGTCACTGTTGTACAACAGTGCCACCGTTACTGACCAAACAGGTCACTGTTGTACAACGGTGCCCCCGTCGCCCACCAAACAGGTCACTGTTGTACAACAGTGACCTGTTACCCACCAAACAGGTCACTGTTGTACAACAGTGCCACCGTTGCTCATCAAACAGGTCACTGTTGTACAACAGTGCCCCCGTTGCCCACCAAACAGGTCACTGTTGTACAACAGTGCCCCCGTTGCCCACCAAACAGGTCACTGTTGTACAACAGTGCCACCGTTGCCCACCTAACAGGTCACTGTTGTACAACAGTGCCACCGTCGCCCACCAAACAGGTCACTGTTGTACAACAGTGCCACCGTCGCCCACCAAACAGGTCACTGTTGAAGCACTGTAGATCTGTGCCACCTTCGGAGGAGAAGGCATTTTCGAGAGCAGTGACAAACTCGTCCGCGGGAAAGGCATTTCCATCCACGCCCTCCCGTCCGCCCGCGCCCTCCCGCCCGCCCGCGCCCTCCCGCCCGTCCGCGCCCTCCCGCCCGCCCGCGCCCTCCCGCCCGCCCGCCCGCGCCCTTCCTCCCCCCCCCCCACATGACCACCTCTACCATGGGGGGGGGAGGGGGGTGTGTGTGGGGGGGAGGGGTGGGTGTGTGTGTATCTTCTCCTTACCAGCAGAGCTTAAGGGGCGGGGCGGGGCGGGGCGGGGCCCCCGCCCCGCCCCGTAGTTTGTAAGGCGAGAACACGCTCCTGGTCTTAGAAAAGCATGCATTCGAAAGTAGTCTGGACCCCGCCCTCTCCCCTCTTCTCCCCTCTCCCTCTCCCCTCTCCTCCCCCGTGAACCGAACCAAACCCCCGGGGGAGAACTCGGATATCCGCTCCAGAGCATACGTGATACCGTCTCTCTCTCTCTCTCTCTCTCTCTCTCTCTCTCTCTCTCTCTCTCTCTCTCTCTCTCTCTCTCTCTCTCGACCCATCACCTCCCGACCCCACCCCTCACCTCACCCCACCCTCTCTCTCTCCCCCCCGCCCCGCCCCGCCCCGCACAGGCACAACCTCCCGCTCGTTTGTTTCGCCCTCTCCCCTCTCCCCTCCCCTCACCTCCCCTCCCCTCTCCACCCAACACCAAAGATTTTAACCCGTTTTCTTTGCCTGTGGCCGGCCAGAAATGGGGAGGAAGGGGGGGGAAGGGGAGAGTGGTTGGGGGTGTGGGGAGGAGGAGGAGGGGGTGGGGGGGTGGGTAATGGGGGTTGTAAAATGGGGGGGGTTGAAGAGGAGGGGATTAAGGTGAGGGGAAGACTGTATCAGAGTCGTTGCTGGCCTTAGTGTGTGAGGGGAGGGAGGGGAAGGGGGAGGGGAAGGAAGGGGAAGGAGAAGGGGAAGGAGAAGGGGGAGGGGAAGGAGAAGGAGAAGGGGGAGGGGAAGGGGAAAGAGAAGGGGGAGGGGAAGGGGAAGGGGGAGGGGAAGGAGAAGGGGAGGGGAAGGGGAAGGGGGGAGGGGAGGGGAAGGATGATCTCTCTATATACTGCTGTTGCTGGTTCCCGTCTGTTGTCTTTTCTCCCGTTGTTGCGTTTCTGTTGGGACGTTCGCTGTAGCTACTGTTGTTCGTACTGCGTACGTCTGTTGTCTGTTCTCCCGTTGATGGCTTTCTGTTTCTGTTGGGACGTTCGTTGTAGCTACTGTTGTTCGTACTGCCTCCAGTCTGTTGTCTGTTCTCCCGTTGTTGTGTTTCTGTTGCGACGTTCGTTGTAGCTACTGTTGTTCGTACTGCCTCCAGTCTGTTGTCTGTTCTCCCGTTGTTGTGTTTCTGTTGCGACGTTTGCTGTAGCTACTGTTGTTCGTACTGGCCCACGTCTGTTGTCTGTTCTCCCGTTGTTGTATTCCTGTTGGGACGTTCGCTGTTCCTGGTGCCCTCCCGTTTCGTCTCCCGTTGTCGCTTCATCTGTTTCCCGTTGATGCGTCTGTTGCTCACTCTTCCTCTGACGCCACGTGACGCAAATCACACACACACACACACACACATACACACACACATACACATACACACACACACACACACACACACACACACACACACACACACATTCACCCTGTCCATTGCCTCTATCTCCTCCCCCCCCACACTACCGCTTGCTATGGACATAAATAATGCATGAACCAAGAGGAGGAAGAGGAGGAGGAAGAGGAGGAGGAGGAGGAGGAGGAGGAGGAAGTGGGGGAGGAGGAGGAAGTGGAGGAGGAGGAGGAGGAGGAGGAGGAAGTGGAGGAGGAGGAGCAGGAGGAGGAGGAGGAAGTGGAGGAGGAGGAGGAAGTGGAGGAGGAGGAGGAGGAGGAGGAGGAAGTGGAGGAGGAGGAGGAAGTGGAGGAGGAGGAGGAGGAGGAAGTGGAGGAGGAAGAGGAGGAGGAAGAGGAGGAGGAGGAGGAGGAGGAAGTGGAGGAGGAGGAGGAAGTGGAGGAGGAGGAGGAGGAGGAGGAGGAAGTGGAGGAGGAGGAGGAGGAGGAGGAGGAGGAGGAGGAAGTGGAGGAGGAGGAGGAGGAGGAGGAGGAGGAAGAAGAGGAGGAAGAAGAGGAGGGAGAAGAGGGAGATGAAGGGTGTGGCTGGTGGAGGAGGCCCCCCCCCCCTGCAGCGGATCACACACCACAGGAGGGAGGGAAGGAGGGAGGGAGGGGAAGGAGGGAGGGAGGGAGAGAGAGATGGAGGGAGAGAGGGAGGGAAGGAGTGAGGGAGGGAGGGAGGGAGAGAGAGAGGGAGGGAGAGAGAGAGGGAGGGAGAGAGAGGGAGGGAAGGAGGGAGGGAGAGAAGGAGGGAGGGAGGGAGAGATGGAGGGAGGGAAGGAGGGAGGGAGAGATGGAGGGAGAGAGAGAGAGATGGAGGGAAGGAGGGAGGGAGAGATGGAGGGAGGAAGGGAAGGAGGGAGCCGGGCACCAGCGAGGCCACACATCTCTACGTGGGAAACAATCACGGAAATAAATTAAAGAAATTCGACGAACCTTAGTGGAAACCGATGCATTCTTGACATTACAACACGTGGAGTTGGTCCACATGCTATCGGTCACCGTCCACTTGGTATCGGTCAGTGGTGTGGAGTTCGTCCACTTGGTATCGGTCAGTGGTGTGGAGTTCGTCCACTTGGTATCGGTCAGTGGTGTGGAGTACGTCCACTTGGTATTGGTCAGTGGTGTGGAGTTCGTCCACTTGGTATCGGTCAGTGGTGTGGAGTTCGTCCACTTGGTATCGGTCAGTGGTGTGGAGTTCGTCCACTTGGTATCGGTCAGTGGTGTGGAGTTCGTCCACTTGGTATCGGTCAGTGGTGTGGAGTTCGTCCACTTGGTATCGGTCAGTGGTGTGGAGTACGTCCACTTGGTATCGGTCAGCGGTGTGGAGTTGGTCCACATGCTATCGGTCAGTGGTGTGGAGTTCGTCCACTTGGTATCGGTCAGTGGTGTGGAGTTCGTCCACTTGGTATCGGTCAGCGGTGTGGAGTTCGTCCACTTGGTATCGGTCAGTGGTGTGGAGTTCGTCCACTTGGTATCGGTCAGTGGTGTGGAGTTCGTCCACTTGGTATCGGTCAGTGGTGTGGAGTTCGTCCACTTGGTATCGGTCAGTGGTGTGGAGTACGTCCACTTGGTATCGGTCAGTGGTGTGGAGTTCGTCCACTTGGTATCGGTCAGTGGTGTGGAGTTCGTCCAGTGAACTGAAGTGCCTCATGTCCAGTGAGTTAGCCAATGAGGCGAGCTGGTTGCTGAAGCCATCTTCGTCTGTCGTGAGCGTTTAAAAAAAAAAAGGAGAAAATAAAACCAGATTCTGGTCTTTGACGCGTTTATATTTGGTTCTTGCGCTAACCTCATGAAACACGGAGAGAAGGGGGAAAGGCCACTGTGCACTCTCGAAGTGAGAGAGAGAGAGAGAGAGAGAGAGAGAGAGAGAGAGAGAGTAAAGAGCAGAGAGAGAGAGAGAGAGAGAGAGAGAGAGAGAGAGAGAGTAGGGAGAGATAGAGTAGAGGAGAGAGAGAGTAAAGAGAGAGAGAGAGAGAGAGAGAGAGAGAGAGAGAGAGAGAGAGAGAGAGAGAGAGAGAGAGAGAGAGAGAGAGAGAGAGAGAGAGAGAGTAAAGAGTAGAGAGAGAGAGAGAGAGAGAGAGAGAGAGAGAGAGAGAGAGAGAGAGAGTAGGGAGAGAGAGAGAGAGAGAGAGAGAGAAGAGAGAGAGAGAGAGAGAGAGAGAGAGAGAGAGAGTAAAGAGTAGGGAGAGAGTGTTGTGTGTATGAGTGTGTGTGTGTGTGTGTGTGTGTATGTGTGTGTATGTGTGTGTATGTGTGTGTGTGTGTATGTGTGTGTGAGTGTATGTGAGTGTGTGTGTGTGTGTGTGTGTCTGTGTACATGAGGACGACACAGACGTCTGGCAATCATGAGGTGTGTTCATGAGGACAGAGTAATGAAGTCGAGGGTGATAATTGGTGGGGGGGTTGTTAGGGAGGGGGTCGTCATGAGTTGTAAATCATGAGAGATGTTTATGGTTGGTGGTCGTTAAGGGGGGGTCAGTCATGAGGAAGTGGCTGTGGATCATGAGGAAGTGGCTGTGGATGGTCGTTAGGGTTGGACCGGATGGTTACTGAGCATGAGTGATGGTTAGGAGGGACAGGCATGATGGGTTGTTATCAGAAGTGGTCGTTAAAGGATCGTTTTAATGGATTATGAGTGATGGTTATGAGGGATGTTCATGAAGGGTGGTTGTGAGGGGTCGGTCATGAGGGATGGACGCGATGGAAGGTCATGAGGGGCTGTTTTAAAGGGATGGTCATGAAGGGGAAACCACCCCCCCTACCTGTCATGAGGGATGGTTACATACCTCACAGATGGTACCTTGTCCCCTCCCTTGTGAATTAGTGTGTGCGTCGTCGTACGCCCGGCAACGCTACCAGGTCGCCCTGCCGCTGGCATTGAGCGGCAGGCGCCTGCTGCCAAGGTCACTACTAAACCACTCCCATCTACCAGAAGTCCAAAGATTTGTCCTTGAACGAAACTAGTAAAACAGGAGAGCCTCTTTCTCTCATACATCTCATTTTTTTTTTTTTTGGGGGGGGGGGGGGTCAGTGAGGTAGCGCCGGGAAAAGAAGAGTGAAGGCCACATCCGCTCACATCCATTCTCTTTCTCTGTCATGTGTCATGCGTCGAAACCACAGCTCCCTATCCACATCCAGGCCCTACAGATCTTTCCATGGTTTACCCAGGACGTTTCACATGTCCAGGTTCAGGCCACTGACAGCGCGTCGCCCCCTGTATGCCACATCAATCCAATTCACTCCATCCTTTGCAAGTTCTAGCATGTTCAGGCCCCCAGCATCCAGATTTTTTTTCCCACTTTAATCCTTCCATCTCCACTTTGGTCTCCCCGCTTCTCCTTGCTCCCTCCACCTCTGACACATATACCCTCTTTGTTCAATCCCTCCTCACTCATCTTCTCCATATGTCCAAACCAACTCAACACAGCCTCTTGGGCTTCGGTCAGAATGCATTGTTGCAACGCTTCTCGGCTTTTGGAAACTAGCGATGGGGGGAAAAGTGCGTGACGGGTCGTACTCTCGCAGATAATTGTACACCAGGAATTCAACCTTCACAGACTCGAACCCAGGCAGCCCTGTAAGTGCGTCACGGAGGTCCATGAAGGCTAGCGTCGCGGCCATCTTTGAATATGTCACGTACACACACACACACACACACACACACACACACACACACACACACACGTGAATTGATAATGTAATTACATTTGAATTACTTTGACGCTGGAAAAAAAGAAGCGGGTTTTGCATATAAGATAATCATATGTGGGTTGTAGAAGAGTGAACTGTGGTTATAACAAATGGGTTATTTGAGTAATCATTACCACACACTCTTAATAATCAGGTTAAGTTGGTTGGTCTAATAAACATTTTTATCATAAATACGATCATTTATCGTATTTATGGACGTATTTGGACGCTTATCTGCGTATTCGGAGTGAAATAAGTCCATTTTTGCGATTCAGTATCAGCTGGAAAATACGATGTGGCATTTAAAGAAATACGTTTTCTATTCCGGTGGCGCGTTTAAAACAGCTGATGCAGTGTTTACGTTCGAGTCCATCAGCTGATCATCAAACTCCCGCGCTTTTAAAACAGCTGATGCAGTGTTTACGTTCGACTCCATCAGCTGATCGCATGCCTCCCGCGCGTCGAAACAGCTGATCAATGTTTACATTCGAGTCCATCAGCTGATCGCCAGACTCCCGCGTATTTAAAACAGCTGATGCAGTGTTTACGTTCGAGTCCATCAGCTGATCGCCAGACTCCCGCGCTTTTAAAACAGCTGATCAATGTTTACGTTCGAGTCCATCAGCTGATCGCATGTCTCCCGCGCCTGTAGCGATGTCTAACGTGGTACCCTCCTTTCCCTATTTACTTCGGGGGAATATAATGCGTTATTTACTCCGTCGCCAGTAAGGACCATAAGTCAATTAGCGGTACTACCCGGCCTCGACCCGATCTCTCGAGTTGGTTTGAGCAGCGGTGTGTGTGTGTGTGTGTGTGTGTGTGTGTGTGTGTGTGTGTATGTGTGTGTGTGTGTGTGTATGTGTGTGTGTGTGTGTGTGTGTGTATGTGTGTGTGTGTGTGTGTGTGTGTGTGTGTGTATGTGTGTGTGTGTGTGTGTGTGTGTATGTGTGTGTGTGTGTGTGTGTGTGTGTGTGTGTGTGTGTGTGTATGTGTGTGTGTGTGTGTGTATGTGTGTGTGTGTGTGTGTGTGTGTATGTGTGTGTGTGTGTGTGTGTGTGTGTGTGTATGTGTGTGTGTGTGTGTGTGTGTGTATGTGTGTGTGTGTGTGTGTGTGTGTGTGTGTGTGTGTGTGTATGTGTGTATGGGGAGGGGGGGTCTTGGGCCTGCACCGTCCCTTCATCCTTCGGTGGAATCCGTAGATAGATAGATAGATAGATAGATAGACAAATAGATAGATAGATAGATAGATAGATAGAGAGAGAGAGAGAGAGAGAGAGAGAGAGAGAGAGAGAGAGAGAGAGAGAGAGAGAGAGAGAGAGAGAGAGAGAGAGGTAATATACCCCCTTTTCAGGACGGTATGTGTGCGTGTGTGTGTGTGTGTGTGTGGGTTTTTTTTCTCTCCTCCCTCCTCCTCTTCCTCTTCCTCCCTCCTCCTCCTGCGCCTCCATCGCCTTCTTCGTGGTCGGGAGGGAGGGAAGGATGGAGGGAGTGAGGGAATGAGGGAGGGAGTGAGGGAGAGAGGGAGGGAGGGAGTGAGGGAGGGAGGGAGGGGATATATTGGTGCAGACGTCTTGTGTCAGTGTAGGGAGGACTTACACACACCTCTACACCCTCCACACCCACTCACATACACACACACATACACATACACACACACACACACATACACACACACACACACACACACACACACACACACACACACACACACACACACTACACACACACACACACACACATACACACATACACACACACATACACACACACACACACACACACACACATACACACAC
>NC_092284.1:8922840-8930340 GCF_036320965.1 Panulirus ornatus
TAATAACAAGAACAACAACAAGCAACACACAATAACAACAACAAGCAACAAAAACAAGCAACAAAAACAAGTAGCACAGAACAACAAGAACAACAACAAGCAACACAATAACAAGAACAACAAGCAACACACAATAACAACAAGAACAAGAACAAGAAACACCAGAACACCAACAAGCAACACACAACAATAACAGTACAAGAACATGAACAAGAACAGTGTTGGGAACTCTGTCAACAAACACAAACAGACAAGAACAAGAACAGAGTGTGACAATAGTATGTGGTGAGGGGAAGTGGTCATAGCTGGGGGGGAGGGGGGAAGGGGGAGGGGAAGGAAGGGGAAGGTGGAGGGGGAAGTGGTCAAGCGGGGGGAGGGGGGAAGGAAGGGAGGGGAAGGGAGGGTCTAGGGGGAGGGGAAGTGTAAGCGGAGGGGGAAGGGAGGGGAGGGAGGGGAAGGGGGAGGGGAAGTGGTCACAGCGGGAGGGGGGAAGGAAGGGAGGGGGAAGGGGAGGGGAAGTGGTCACAGCGGGGGGGGGGGAGAAGGGAGGGGGAAAGGGGAGGGGAAAGTGGTCACAGCGGGAGGGGGGAGGAAGGGGAGGGAGGGAGGGGGGAAGGGAGGGGGAAGGGGGAGGGGAAGTGGTCACAGCGGGAGAGGGGGAAGGGAAGGAGGGAGGGGGAAGGGGGGGGGAAGTGGTCACGCGGGAGGGAAGGAGGGGAAGAAAGGGGAAGGGGGAGGGGAAGTGGTCATAGCGGGAGGGGGGAAGGAAGGGAGGGGGAGGGGAAGTGGTCACAGCGGGGGGGAAGGAAGGGGAAGGGAAGTGGCATAGCGGGAGGGGAAGGAAGGAGGGGAAGGGGGGGGGAATGGTCATAGCTGGGGGAGGGAGGGAAGGGAGGGGGGGGAGGGGGGAGTGGTCAAGCGGGATGGGGGAAGGAGGGGGGGAGGAGGGGAAGTGGTCACAGGGGGGGGAAGGAGGGAGGGGGAGGGAATGTCACAGGGGATGGGAGGGAGGGGGAAGAGGAGGGGAAGTGGTCACAGCGGGAGGGGGGAAGGGAAGGGAGGGGGAAGGGGAAGTGGTCACAGCGGGAGGGGGGAAGGAAGGGAGGGGGAAGGGAGGGGGGGGAGTAAGAGAACAACAGCAGGAGCAGCTGGTGCAGCCAGCTGGCCCCTCCCCCCCACACATTCGTCAGGGACGAGTTCACAGCTGGTGTGCACAACCCCCCCCCTTCCCCCTCCAGCTGGGAGGGAGGGGCGTCCAGGCCCGTGGGGTGATATAGACTCTCTACAGTGTGTGTGTGTGTTGTCTGATACGCCCTTGTTGCCTCTCTCTCTCTCTCTCCATCTCTCTCTCTCTCTCTCTCTCTCTCTCTCTTCTTTATCATTATATATCTCCACCTTAGGTTGGGGCGGGGGGTTCGAACTGCGTCGTGGGTTTAGGTGGGTTCGACCCGTTGGTGAGGGCTGGGGAGGGTTTCGAACCCGTGGGTGGCGGAGGGGTTCGAACCCCTGGGGGGCGGGGGGGGTTCGAACCCGTGGGGCGGAGAGGTTCGAACTGCGTGGGGGCCGGGATAGGGAGTGGGTTCGAACCCCGTGGGGGTTGCCCGGGGAGGGGGTTCGAACCCCGTGGGAGGCGGGGAGTGGGTTCGAACCCCCTTGGGGGGCGGGAGGGGGTTCGAACCCCGTTGGGGTTGGCGGGGAGGGGGTTCGAACCCCGTGGGACCACCGGGTCATCGTGTATTCGACGTAATGAAGTAATCATGAGGGTGGAGGTGTGAGGAGGGGGGGGGGGGGGGGGTAGCATCTCGCCTCCCTCCCTCATTCCTCATTATTTGTGTCGTGTCTACATCCATTCCTCATCACCCACCTCGGCTCTGTGAGGTATGAGGGAGTGTCAGTCATGAGGGAGTGTCAGTCATGAGGAAGGAGTTCAGTCATGAGGGAGTGTCAGTCATGAGGAGTGTCACTCATGAGAAGGTTGTGTGCGGAGTCTGAGGGGAGTTCTATGAGAGTGTCACTCATGAGGAAGGAGTTCAGTCATGAGGGAGTGTCAGTCATGAGGGAGTGCCAGTCATGAGGAAGGAGTTCAGTCATGAGGGAGTGTCAGTCATGAGGAAGGAGTTCAGTCATGAGGGAGTGTCACTCATGAGGAAGGAGTTCAGTCATGAGGGAGTGTCAGTCATGAGGAAGGAGTTCAGTCATGAGGGAGTGTCAGTCATGAGGGAGTGTCAGTCATGAGGGAGTGTCAGTCATGAGGAAGGAGTTCAGTCATGAGGGAGTGTCAGTCATGAGGAAGTGTCAGTCATGAGGGAGTGCTCAGTCATGAGGGAGTGTCAGTCATGAGGGAGTGTCAGTCATGAGGGAGTGTCAGTCATGAGGGAGTGCCAGTCATGAGGGAGTGTCAGTCATGAGGGAGTGCCAGTCATGAGGGAGTGCCAGTCATGAGGGAGTGCCAGTCATGAGGAGTTGCCAGTCATGAGGGAGTGTCAGTCATGAGGTAGTGCCAGTCATGAGGGAGTGTCAGTCATGAGGGAGTGTCAGTCATGAGGGAGTGCCGTCTAGGGAGTGCAGTCATGAGGTTTGCCAGTCATGAGAGTTGCGTGAGGTAGTCAGTCATGAGGAGGAGTGTCAGTCATGAGGTTTTGCCAGTCATGAGGGAGTGTCGTCATGAGGTGTGTAGTTGCCAGTCATGAGGGAGTGTCAGTCTGAGGGAGTGCAGTCATGAGGTTTGCCAGTCATGAGGGTAGTGTCGTATAGAGGTGTGAGTGTCAGTCATGAGGGAGTGTCAGTCATGGAGGGTTCCATAGTGTCAGTTCATGATGGGAGTTAGTGCCAGTCATGAGGGAGTGTAGTGTCAGTCATGAGGGAGTGCTAGTCATGAGGTTTTGCCAGTCATGAGGGATTAGGCAGTGTCAGTCATGAGGGAGTTGTCAGTCATGAGGGAGTTGGAGGTGTAGTCATGAGGGAGTGTCAGTCATGAGGTAGTGCCAGTCATGAGGGAGTGTCAGTCATGAGGGAGTGTGCGCGTAGTCATGAGGGATGTGCAGTCATGAGGGAGTGCCAGTCATGAGGGGTGTCAGTCATGAGGGAGTGCCAGTCATGAGGGAGTGCCAGTCATGAGGTTTTGCCAGTCATGAGGGAGTGTCAGTCATGAGGGAGTGTCAGTCATGAGGTTTTGCCAGTCATGAGGGAGTGTCAGTCATGAGGTAGTGCCAGTCATGAGGGAGTGTCATCATGAGGGAGTAGGCGAAGTCATGAGGTTATTGAGGCCTTGTATCATGAGGGATGTAGTGTGTCAGTCATGAGGGAGTGTCAGTCATAGAGGGGTAGTGTCAGTCATGAGGTTGTAGCGATCATGAGGTAGGTGCCGTTCATGAGGGAGTGTAGGCGGCTGAGTGTGCTGTGCCATCATGAGGTAGTGAGCGGATCATGAGGGAGTGTCAGCAGTGAGGTGTGCCAGTCATGAGGATGGAGTGCCATGTCACGACAGCGTTGCCAGTCATGAGCACTGTGTGAATCATGAGGGAGTGTGAGGCTTGTGAATCATGAGGGAGTGTGAGGCGTGTGAATCATGAGGGAGTGTGAGTCGTTTGAATCGTGAGGCGTGTGAATCATGAGGGAGTGTGAGGCGTGTATATCATGAGGGAGTGTGAGGCGTGTTTATCATGAGGGAGTGTGAGGCGTGTGTATCATGAGGGACTCAGGCGTGTGAATCATGAGGGAGTGTGTGGCGTGTGTATCATGAGGGAGTGTGAGGCGTGTGTATCATGAGGGAATGTGAGGCGTGGATCATGAGGGAGTGTGAGGCGTGTGAATCATGAGGGAGTGTGAGGCGTGTGATATCATGAGGGAGTGTGAGGCGTGTGAATCATGAGGGAGTGTGAGGCATGTGAATCATGAGGGAGTGTGAGGCGTGTGGAATCATGAGGGAGTGTGAGGCGTGTGTATCATGAGGGAGTGTGAGCCGTGTGAATCATGAGGGAGTGTGAGGCGTGTGTATCATGAGGGAGTGTAGAGGCGTATGTATCATGAGGGAGTGTGAGGCGTGGGAATCATGAGGGAGTGTGAGTTATTAAGTTAACGCGTGGCAGTTTGATGGCACGTCGTCGCATTACTGGTCGTGTACTGTACATCCCCAGTACGACCCCAGTACCCTCCACCAGTACTGTACATCACCAGTACGACCCCAGTACCCTCCCAGTACTGTACATCACCAGTACGACCCCAGTACCCTCCACCAGTACTGTACATCACCAGTACGACCCCAGTACCCTCCACCAGTACTGTACATCACCAGTACGACCCCAGTACCCTCCACCAGTACTGTACATCACCAGTACGACCCAGTACCCTCCACCAGTACTGTACATCACCAGTATGACCCCAGTACCCTCCACCAGTACTGTACATCACCAGTACGACCCCAGTACCCCCCACCAGTACTGTACATCACCAGTACGACCCCAGTACCCTCCACCAGTACTGTACATCACCAGTACGACCCCAGTACCCTCCACCAGTACTGTACATCACCAGTACGACCCCAGTACCCCCACCAGTACTGTACATCACCAGTACGACCCCAGTACCCCACCGTACTGTACATCACCAGTACGACCCCAGTACCCCCACCAGTAGTACTACCAGTACATCACCAGTACCCGCCCAGTACTGTACATCACCAGTACGACCCCAGTACCCTCCACCAGTACTGTACATCACCAGTACGACCCCAGTACCCCCCACCAGTACTGTACATCACCAGTACGACCCCAGTGCCCCCACCAGTACTGTACATCACCAGTACGACCCCAGTACCCTCCACCAGTACTGTACATCACCAGTACGACCCCAGTACCCCACCAGTACTGTACATCACCAGTACGACCCCGAGTACCTCCACCAGTACTGTACATCAGTACGACCCAGTACCCCCCCCAGTACTGTACATCACCAGTACGACCCAGTACCCCCACCAGTACTGTACCATCACAGTACCCCACCAGTACTGTACATCACCAGTACGACCCCAGTACCTCCACCAGTACTGTACACACAGTACGACCCCAGTACCCCCCACCAGTACTGTACATCACCAGTACGACCCCAGTACCCCCCACCAGTACTGTACATCACCAGTACAACCCCAGTACCCCGCACCAGTACTGTACATCACCAGTACGACCCCAGTACCCCCACCAGTACTGTACACCACCATTACGACCCCAGTACCCCCCCACCAGTGCTGTACATCACCAGTACGACCCCAGTACCCCCACCAGTACTGTACACCACCAGTACGACCCCAGTACCCCCCACCAGTGCTGTACATCACCAGTACGACCCCAGTACCCCCACCAGTACTGTACACCACCAGTACGACCCCAGTACCCCCCACCAGTACTGTACATCACCAGTACGACTCCAGTACTGTACATGACCAGTACGACCCCAGTACCCTCCACCAGTACTGTACATCAGTACGACCCCAGTACCCCCCACCAGTACTGTACATCACCAGTACGACCCCAGTACCCCCCACCAGTACTGTACATCACCAGTACAACCCCAGTACCCCCCACCAGTACTGTACATCACCAGTACGACCCCAGTACCCTCCACCAGTACTGTACATCACCAGTACGACCCCAGTACCTCCACCAGTACTGTACATCATCAGTACGACCCCAGTACCCCCACCAGTGCTGTACATCACCAGTACGACCCCAGTACCCTCCACCAGTACTGTACATCACCAGTACGACCCCAGTACCCCCCACCAGTACTGTACATGACCAGTACGACCCCAGTACCCTCCACCAGTACTGTACATCACCAGTACGACCCTAGTACCCCCCACCAGTACTGTACATCACCAGTACGACCCCAGTACCCTCCACCAGTACTGTACATCACCAGTACGACCCCAGTACCCCCACCAGTATTGTACATCACCAGTACGACCCCAGTACCCCCACCAGTACTGTACATCACCTGTACGACCCCAGTACCCCCACCAGTACTGTACATCACCAGTACCCCCACCAGTACTGTACATCACCAGTACGACCCCAGTACCCCCCACCAGTACTGTACATCACCAGTACGACCCCAGTACCCCCACCAGTACTGTACACCACCATTACGACCCCAGTACCCCCCACCAGTGCTGTACATCACCAGTACGACCCCAGTACCCCCACCAGTACTGTACACCACCAGTACGACCCCAGTACCCCCCACCAGTGCTGTACATCACCAGTACGACCCCAGTACCCTCCACCAGTGCTGTACATCACCAGTACGACCCCAGTACCCTCCACCAGTACTGTACATCACCAGTACGACCCCAGTACCCCCCACCAGTGCTGTACATCACCAGTACGACCCCAGTACCCCCACCAGTACTGTACATCACCAGTACGACCCCAGTACCCTCCACCAGTACTGTACATCACCAGTACGACCCCAGTACCCCCACCAGTACTGTACATCACCAGTACGACCCCAGTACCCCCCACCAGTACTGTACATCACCAGTACGACCCCAGTACCCCCCACCAGTACTGTACATCACCAGTACGACCCCAGTACCCTCCACCAGTGCTGTACATCACCAGTACGACCCCAGTACCCTCCACCAGTACTGTACATCAGTACGACCCCAGTACCCCCCACCAGTACTGTACATCACCAGTACGACCCCAGTACCCTCCACCAGTGCTGTACATCACCAGTACGACCCCAGTACCCCCCACCAGTGCTGTACATCACCAGTACGATCCCAGTACCCCCCACCAGTGCTGTACATCACCAGTACGACCCCAGTACCCCCACCAGTACTGTACACCACCAGTACGACCCCAGTACCCCCCACCAGTGCTGTACATCACCAGTACGACCCCAGTACCCTCCACCAGTACTGTACATCACCAGTACGACCCCAGTACCCCCCACCAGTACTGTACATCACCAGTACGACCCCAGTACCCTCCACCAGTGCTGTACATCACCAGTACGACCCCAGTACCCCCCACCAGTGCTGTACATCACCAGTACGACCCCACGATATAGATCCTCTTCCACCAAATATAGATCCTTCTCCTCCAACAGTATATCATGCTTCTCCAACAGTATTGATCCTCCATCTCCAACAATATAGATGGGGCGTGGAGGACGTGTGATGTGGCGTGGAGGACATGGGATGGGGCTCGGAAGACGTGGCATAGGGCGTGGAGGACGTGGGATGGGGCGTGGAGGAGTGGGATGGGACGTGGGATGGGGCGTGGAGGAAGTGGGATGGGGCGTGGAGGACGTGGGATGGGGCGTGGAGGAAGTGGGATGGGGCGTGGAGGACGTGGGATGGGGCGTGAAGGACGTGCGATAGGGCGTGGAGGACGTGGGACGGTAGGGCGTGGAGGAAGTGGGATGGGACGTGAAGGACATGGGATGGGGCGTGGAGGACGTGGGATGGGGCGTGAAGGACATGGGATGGTAGGGCGT
>NC_092284.1:8940340-8942840 GCF_036320965.1 Panulirus ornatus
TGAGGGAGAGTGTGAGGGAGATGAGGGATTGTGGTAGCAGTGAGGGAGAGTATGAGGGAGCCTATGGTGATGAGGAATTGTGGTAGCAATGAGGGAGAGTGTGAGGGAGACGAGGGATTGTGGTAGCAGTGGGGGAGAGTGTGAGGGAGACGAGGGATTGTGGTAGCAGTGGGGAGAGTGTGAGGGAGATGAGGGATTGTGGTAGCAGTGAGGGAGAGTGTGAGGGAGACGAGGGATTGTGGTAGCAGTGGGGGAGAGTGTGAGGGAGATGAGGGATTGTGGTAGCAGTGAGGGAGAGTGTGAGGGAGATGAGGGATTGTGGTAGCAGTGAGGGAGAGTGTGAGGAGATGAGGGATGTGGTGGCCCTGGAGGAGAAATGTGAGGAGATGAGGGATTGTGGTGGCAGTGAGGGAGAGTGTGAGGGAGATGAGGGATTGTGGTGGCAGTGGGGGAGAGTGTGAGGGACATGAGGGATTGTGGTGGCAGTGAGGGAGAGTGTGAGGGAGATGAGGGATTGTGGTGGCAGTGAGGGAGAGTGTGAGGGGGATGAGGGATTGTGGTGGCAGGAGGGGGAGTGTGAGGGACATGGGGAATTGTTTTGGGAGCCAGTGAGGGAGAGCGTGAGGGAGATGAGGGATTGTGGTAGCAGTGAGGGAGAGTGTGAGGGAGATGAGGGATTGTGGTAGCAGTGAGGGAGAGTGTGAGGGAGACTATGGTGATGAGGGAGATGGAGGAGGTGTATTTGTGTAGTCATTAGGGGGAATATAAGGATGGAGATATAGAGGGATAGTGATAATGATGTGTGTGTGTGTTTGGGGTGTGTTGTGTGTGTGGGGTTGTATGTGTGTGGGGTTGTTTGGGGTGGTGTGTGGGGTGGTGTATGTGTGTGTTGTGTGTATGTGTGTGTGTGTGTGTGGTGTGTGGTTTTGTGTATGTGTGGGTGTGTGTAATTTTTTGTGTGTGTGTTGTTTTGGGGGGGTGTATGTATTTGCAGTAACATGGTATGTGAAGGAAACAGCGCTATGAATAATTATAATAATAATAAAATAATAATTATAATAATAATAATGATAATAATAATATATAAATAATAATAATAATAATAATAATAAATAATAATAATAATAATAATAATGATAATTAATTATAATAATAATAATAATAATATAATAATTAATAATGCTAATAATAATAATAATAATTATAATAATAATAATAATAATAATAATTAATAATAATAATAATAATAATAATAATAATTATAATAATAATAATGATAATAATAACTAATTAAATCATGATAATAATAATGGCCTTTTTTTTTTTTGTTTCTGACGCTACCTCGCTTGAGGGGGGGGGGGATGTTATTTCGTGTGTGGTGGTGTGGCGACGGGAATGGATGAAGGCAACAAGTATGAATATGTACATATGTAGCATTCCCGCCTGTTGCACAGAGGTCCGGGGTTCGATCCTGGCTGTTGGAGGTTTGTATATGTATATATATATGTATACTTTGAAATGTATATGTATGTATGTGTGTGTGTGTGTGTGTGTGGGCGTTTATGTATATACATGTGCATGTGGGTGGGTTGGGCCATTCTTTGTCTGTTTCCTTGCGCTACCTCGCTAACGCGAGAGACGGCGGTTAAGTATAATAAGTATAAATGAATAAATGATAAAGATAATGATAATAATAATAACTATAGTAATATCATTTTATACCAGATTCCATTTCTTGCCCATGGAAAGTAGCGTCGGGAACAAGGAAAAAATGGCATCATTTGCACATACTTTTCCATCCACATCCATTTCATATTTCATAGTTTATTTCAATCATTTGATCTACCCTGGTTCATTCCACTGAGAAACACGTTACTCCCCATATATCACACTGATCCAATTCATTCTATCCAACGCAAGCCTCTCTCCCTCCTGAATGTTCAGGGGACTATTATCCTAAAGCCTTTTTTCATTCCATCATAAGCAGGATAATTTGATTCAGCGCTTTCGTGTATTTAGACACATCTTCAGAGGCAAACAGTAAACAAATCACAGCTGGAGGACAGTAAACAGAGACACCAAATCATGTTCACGGATCACAACTTATTATTTGCTTCTGAAGATGTGTTGAAATACACGAAAGCGCTGAAGCAAATTTTCCTGTTTTGATTTTTTCCCTCGTAAGCGAATGTGGCCTCTTTTTGTCTGTTTTCCTGGCGCTTCCTCGCTGACACGGGAAACGGCGATCAAGTGTGATAATGAACATATAAATATGGCTTCCTAGCTACGTCTCTTCTTTGTATATCAACCGACTGTTACATTTCTCTCTTGTGTCTCCTGTGATGTGTGTTATTACACGAAAGGCACTATGGAATTTATGTTTATTCTTCCCCCAATGGACTTCAGGAATTATATATTTTTATTATATATATATATATATATATATATATATATATATATATATATATATATATATATAGATATGATAGATAGATAGATA
>NC_092284.1:8950340-8952840 GCF_036320965.1 Panulirus ornatus
GGGGGGGGGGGGGGGGGGGGGGGGGGGCAAATCAAAGGGGCCCCCCCACAACAAACCTTTTTCCCTTTCCCCACTAACCGACTCGTGCCTTTGTTTCCCCAAAAGCTTTCAATTCAAATTTTCTCTCTCTATCCCTCTCTCTCTCCCCTCTCTCCCCCTCCTCTTCTCCCTTTTTCTCATTCTCTCTCTACTCTCTCTTCCCCTCTCTCCATTATCCACCTCTTCTTCTCCCCTATTATTTTATTTTAAATTTAAAATTTCATTATCAACCGGTTAAAATTAAATTAAATTTTTATATTATTATTATATTATATTTTTATTATTATTATTTTATTATTATTATTATTATAATTTTTTATTATTTTTTTATTTATTATTATTTATTATAAATTAAATTAAAATTTTTTTTTTTATCAAATTTTAAAAAAATTAAATTTTTATTTATTTTTATTTTTAAATTTTTTTTGTCGCTGTCTCCCGCCGTTAGCGAGGGAGCCAAGGAAACAGACAAAGAAGGCCCAAAACCCAAACCCCCGTACACATGTTTTAAAAATCCACGTCCCCCCAAAAACGCAAATTACATCCTAACTCTCAAGGGACACATATATTTTACACAACAGAAAATTACATATATACAAAATGTACATAAATCATACTGCTGCCTTTATTTGTTCCCATCGCCACCCCTTTACACACATGGAATAAAAAAACCCCCCTCCCCCCCTATTGTGCAGGTAGCGCAAAGGAAAAACAACAAAGGCCCCATTTTTTCACACTCATCTCCCGCCCGCCACTTAATAATGCAACCCAAACCACAGCTCCCTCTCCCACCAGGGCCCCCAGACTTCCATGGGTTTTCCCCAGACCTTTACATGCCCCGGTCAATCCAATGACAAACTTGACCCCCGGTATACCCAATTGATCCAATTCACTCTATCCCCCTTTCCCTCCCTTTTTACCCTCTTTTGCAAATTTAAGCCCCGATCCATACAAAATCTTTTTCATCCCCTCTTTTCCACCTCCATTTGGTCTCCCCCCCATCTCCTCCCTTTCCCCCACCTCCGACACATATATCCCCCTTGGGCCCAAACTTTCCTCACCATTCTCTCCATGTACCAAACCCTTTCAAAACAAAAACCCCCTTCTGCTCTCTCAACCACTCTCCCCTTTTTATCTTTTTTAAAATATTATTATTATTATTATTATTATTATTATTATTATTGTTATTATTAATCATTTTCTTATCTCTTCCTTCCTTGTTTTTATTCTAATCTAAAATAAAAACACACACATGACGCGTCGTGTAATGTCGCCAGGTCTGGGCTGGCCCCGTTCTTCTCTTTCTCTCTCTCTCTCGCTCTCTCTCTCTCTCTCTCTCTCTCTTCTCTCTCTCTCTCTCTCTCTCTCTCTCTCTCCCCACAGAAGGAAAAAAGATAAAAAAAGAGATTTATTCATAGCGACTTGAAAATGTGGTGGTCTTTCTTCTGGCCCCGAGGGAACACCGCCTCGGGAAGATGTTTTCCCTCAGCTGGAGAGAGTTTAAACATCCCACGACAAAAAGATGGTGACGAAATGCGTAAAGATGGTGACGTAATGCGTAAAGATCGTGCCGTAATGCGTAAAGTTTCTCAATGAATTAGTTGCAGCATATGGGTGATAAATTTCTGGCCTTTCCCCCCCCCCCCCCCCCACCCGCGAAGGAATGCTAAAAGGCGAGGTGATCGCTTTTGGGGGAAGGTGATAAAATTGTTTTTACTGTCCAATGGCGGATGTTTTCAGAACGGAGGCCGTAAAATGATGACGAATAATGGTTAATTTGTGGAACCCGGTGTCTGTCAGTGGCAATTTAGTGGCTTTTTTTTTTTTATATGAATGAATTGTCCACGTGATCTGGACGTGTCGCGCGTGCTTTTCGAGGCGACGGAAGCGGGAGGCTTTGGAAAAGCCACCCTCTCTTGTATTTCAGCTTCTAAAAGATGGAACAGAGGAAGGAGCCAAGCGAGGAGTGAGTCTTCCTCTTCCTCAAGGCTCACCGTAATCTCCCACCAGACGGACACGACCATCGCCAAACAGGTCCGTGATGGCCCGCCAATAGGACGTAGAGGGATGGTACATGTCATTTGATCCGTCACAAACTGTCTGGTCCTCCATCCTTGTACAGCAGGAACCCGGTCCTGGGTTGCGAAGGTCAGGGAGAATCAGACGAGCCTAACCTGACCTCATCTCCGCATCCGGACAATAACGGCCTCGCTTGAAGTGCTTAATGTAATTCGTGATGGACTTTCAATATTCCTGCGCTGTGTGATTTTATTCTGTGTTCTCAGCCGTAAGCTATCTGTATTTCTCTTTCCATATTTTGCATTTAGTGTTACTCATACTGTCCTATCTGATTTTGTTCATTGTTTTTCTTTTTTAGTGCTTCCCTTACATTCATGTCGTATATACTGTGTTATTTTACGAGTGTTCTCGTATCCTGTTTGAGTCTTCCATAACATGTCCA
>NC_092284.1:8962840-8970340 GCF_036320965.1 Panulirus ornatus
TGTGTGTGTGTGTGTGTGTGCGTGCGTGTGTGCGTGTGTGTGTGTCAATCACACCCGCGCCCCACGCCCCGCGCCCCCCCACGCCCCAGGAGGCCCACGCCCCGCCCCAGACGCCACTTTGTCCCGTGTGTGTGTGTGTGTCCTCCGGAGGGGCCTGCGCGCGCGCGCGCACGCAGGCGGGGAAGTGTTGGCGACGCTAAGTAATTGCGTCACACTTGTTGACACAAGTGTGACGTCATGCCAGGAATAGATGGCACTCCAACTGTTGACTTGTGGGAGGGAAGGAGGGAGGGAGGGAGGGCCTCCCTCCCTCCCTCCAACACACACACACACCGGCTCTCGGCCCACAGGAGGGAAGGGAAAGGTGTGATCTGACTTGTTATGGTGGTGGTGGTGGAGGGAAGTTCAAGTGGAGGGGTTCTGAATGGGAGGGGAGGGAGGGAAGGGAGTGATCTGACTTGTTATGTTATGGTGGTGGTGGTGGAGGGAAGTTCAAGTGGAGGGGTTCTGAATGGGAGGGGAGGGAGGGAAGGGAGTGATCTGACTTGTTATGTGGTAGTGGTGGTGGAGGGAAGTTCAAGTGGTTGTTCAAGTGGAGGGGTTCTTAATGGGAGGGGAGGGAAGGGAGTGACCTGTTTTGTTATGTTGTGGAGGGAAGTTGGTGGTGGTGGAGGGAAGTACATGTGGTTGTTCAAGTGGAGGGGCTCTTAATGGGAGGGAGGGAAGGGAGTGATCTGTCTTGTTATGTTGTGGAGGGAAGTTGGTGGTGGTGGAGGGAAGCACATGGAGTTGTTCAAGTGGAGGGGTTCTGAATGGGAGGGGAGGGAAGGGAGCGATCTGTTTTGTTATGTTGTGGAGGGAAGTTGGTGGTGGTGGAGGGAAGTACATGGAGTTGTTCAAGTGGAGGGGTTGTTGATGGGAGGGGAGGGAAGGGAGTGACCTGTTTTGTTATGTTGTGGAGGGAAGTTGGTGGTGGTGGGCTCAGGAGCCAGTGGTGGGGTGGGCACGTGTGCTGGGCTCAGGAGCCAGTGGTGGGGTGGGCACGTGTGCTGGGCTCAGGAGCCAGTGGTGGGCACGTGTGCTGGGCTCAGGAGCCAGTGGTGGGCACGTGTGCTGGGCTCAGGAGCCAGTGGTGGGCACGTGTGCTGGGCTCAGGAGCCAGTGGTGGGCACGTGTGCTGGGCTCAGGAGCCAGTGGTGGGCACCTGTGCTGGGCTCAGGAGCCAGTGGTGGGCACGTGTGCTGGGCTCAGGAGCCAGTGGTGGGCACGTGTGCTGGGCTCAGGAGCCAGTGGTGGGCCGCTGTGCTGGGCTCAGGAGCCAGTGGCGGGCACCTGTGCTGGGCTCAGGAGCCAGTGGTGGGCACGTGTGCTGGGCTCAGGAGCCAGTGGTGGGCCCCTGTGCTGGGCTCAGGAGCCAGTGGTGGGCACGTGTGCTGGGCTCAGGAGCCGGCTCAGTGGTGGGCACGTGTGCTGGGCTCAGGAGCCAGTGGTGGGCACGTGTGCTGGGCTCAGGAGCCAGTGGTGGGCACCTGTGCTGGGCTCAGGAGCCAGTGGTGGGCACGTGTGCTGGGCTCAGGAACCAGTGGTGGGCACGTGTGCTGGGCTCAGGAGCCAGTGGTGGGCACCTGTGCTGGGCTCAGGAGCCAGTGGTGGGCACGTGTGCTGGGCTCAGGAGCCAGTGGTGGGCACGTGTGCTGGGCTCAGGAGCCAGTGGTGGGCACGTGTGCTGGGCTCAGGAGCCAGTGGTGGGCACGTGTGCTGGGCTCAGGAGCCAGTGGTGGGCCCCTGTGCTGGGCTCAGGAGCCAGTGGTGGGCAGCTGTGCTGGGCTCAGGAGCCAGTGGTGGGCACGTGTGCTGGGCTCAGAAGCCAGTGGTGGGCACGTGTGCTGGGCTCAGGAGCCAGTGGTGGGCACGTGTGCTGGGCTCAGGAACCAGTAGTGGGCACGTGTACTGGGCTCAGGAGCCAGTGGTGGGCACGTGTGCTGGGCTCAGAAGCCAGTGGTGGGCACGTGTGCTGGGCTCAGGAGCCAGTGGTGGGCACGTGTGCTGGGCTCAGGAGCCAGTGGTGGGCACGTGTGCTGGGCTCAGGAGCCAGTGGTGGGCACCTGTGCTGGGCTCAGGAGCCAGTGGTGGGCACGTGTGCTGGGCTCAGGAGCCAGTGGTGGGCACGTGTGCTGGGCTCAGGAGCCAGTGGTGGGCCCCTGTGCTGGGCTCAGGAGCCAGTGGTGGGCAGCTGTGCTGGGCTCAGGAGCCAGTGGTGGGCACGTGTGCTGGGCTCAGAAGCCAGTGGTGGGCACGTGTGCTGGGCTCAGGAGCCAGTGGTGGGCACGTGTGCTGGGCTCAGGAACCAGTAGTGGGCACGTGTACTGGGCTCAGGAGCCAGTGGTGGGCACGTGTGCTGGGCTCAGAAGCCAGTGGTGGGCACGTGTGCTGGGCTCAGGAGCCAGTGGTGGGCACGTGTGCTGGGCTCAGGAGCCAGTGGTGGGCACGTGTGCTGGGCTCAGGAGCCAGTGGTGGGCACGTGTGCTGGGCTCAGGAACCAGTGGTGGGCACGTGTGCTGGGCTCAGGAGCCAGTGGTGGGCACGTGTGCTGGGCTCAGGAGCCAGTGGTGGGCACGTGTGCTGGGCTCAGGAGCCAGTGGTGGGCACCTGTGCTGGGCTCAGGAGCCAGTGGTGGGCAGGATCATCGCCTGGTGTGGCAGCTGCTGACCTTGACGAGAGTCATGCCGGGTGGGGTTCGAATCCTGGCTTTGGCTGTCGGTCCACAGTCCATATCCAGCTGTTTATCCTTCCTATGTGATTGGTCAATAAATTTGGTATCTGGTTTAGGATATATATATATATATATATATATATATATATATATATATATATATTATTCATTATACTTACTCGCTGTTTCCCGCGTTAGCGAGGTAGCGCACGGAAACAGGCGAAAGAATGGCCCAATCCACCCCCATACACATGTATATACATACACGTCCACACACTCACATATACATACCTATACATTTCAACGTATACATATATATACATACACAGATACACACATGTACATATTCATACTTGCTGCCTTCATCCATTCCCGTCGCCACCCCGCCACACAGGAAAACAGCATATATATTGTCTTGGACAATCGCATGTTTACCAAATGGCGTCCTAGCTTCGTCTCTTCGATGTATATCAACTGACTGTTATATTTCTCTCTTGTGTCTCCCCTGATGATGATGTGATTATGACACGAAAGTGCACTTGGCAACTTATCGTGTTTCATTTTCCCCATGAACTCATAGGAATATATATATATATATATATATATATATATATATATATATATATATATATATATATATATATATATATATATACACACAGTTAGGTGACTTTGAGGAAAACATTTAGTTGTTGTTCACTGAAACGTGTGAAAAAAAAAAAAAATATATATATATATATATATATATATATATATATATATATATATATATATATATATATATATATATATATATATATATATATATATTTTACCTTTCAATTTACACCGTCGACGCATTTTACAATATCTGTTGTTGTACTGTTAAGGATGAATTAATCTTATCTTTTAACTATTCATGGTTCTCTCCATTTTCTATGTAAATCCTCATGTGTATGTAAACAGACTTCTCCTAGGGATGGAGATGGGGGGGGCGGAATTTACTGAAAATTGTAAGTTAGGGGGAATGATTTACACCCGTGGGGGCTTACCCCCCCTTAGAAAAATCTCTGATGTTTGAATGTGTGTGTGTGTGTGTGTGTGTGTGTGTGGAGGAGGAGGAGGATGCTATGTTAGGCCTGCCTGTGGGCTGTGGCTGCCAACACCTTGGTCGACCCAACACACCAGCAGCAGCCAGGCTGTGTGTATGTGGAGGAGGAGGATGCTATGTTAGGCCTGCCTGTGGGCTGTGGCTGCCAACACCTTGGTCGACCCAACACACCAGCAGCAGCCAGGTTGTGTGTATGTGGAGGAGGAGGATGCTATGTTAGGCCTGCCTGTGGGCTGTGTCTGCCAACACCTTGGTCGACCCAACACACCAGCACAGCCAGGTTGTGTGTATGTGGAGGAGGAGGATGCTATGTTAGGCCTGCCTGTGGGCTGTGGCTGCCAACACCCTGGTCGACCCAACTCACCAGCCCTTTATTCACTCACTATTCACCTCACCTCGTTGAATGAATTCGTGAGTTCTTAATGTAATATGTTGAAAAGAACTTCGTGGAGGAAGTTTAGGAGTTGGTGAAGGGGTTCGAGAAATGGGGAAGGGGGTCGGGAAATGGGGAAGGGGGTCGGGAAATGGGGAAGGGTTGGGTGATGGAGTTCAGGTGGGAAGAAGTGCACAGTGTCTTGTCTGTTTGGGTAAATGGTGGTTCGTCTCAAACGAGCGGTTTCCATAAGGTTGTACAACCACACACAACAGGCTAACGAGTCTGTGATGCTGGTTTGAACGGTAGGGCTTCCGCCTTCGGCACAAGAGTTCCTGGGTTCGAATCCCGTCTGTTCCAGGATTGTGTGTTCCGTGCGAATGCGCGTTCATATGCACTATATTCGTATATATATATATATATATATATATATATATATATATATATATATATATATATATATATATACACATGTATATATGTGTATGTCTGTGTATGTATATGTGGGTGGGTTGGGCCATTCTTTCGTCTGTTCCACTGCGCTACCTCGCTGACGCGGGAGACGTCGATCAAGTATAATAGATATAGATAAATATAGGAACAGACACACGGACAGAGAGCTTTTAAAAAAGTTTACGATAATCGGTGGATTCTGTTCAAGAAAGAGTTGAGAAAGTTCACACCTTTGGCCCATTGTTTGCCACAGTGGTGGGCCAGGTATGTAACCCACGATGACCCCTTAATTGGCAGTTCCTAATACGTGGGCGTCTACCTAACGACCCTCTCTAACGACCCCTCCCTAACGACCCCTCCCTAACCACTACCCATACACATGTTCCAGCATATGTATCTATATAAATTCCAAGAAGGTGAGTTTGAATGGAGAAAAACTGGAGGAAGTGAAGTGTTTTAGATATCTGGGAGTGGATCTGGCAGCGGATGGAACCATGGAAGCGGAAGTGGATCATAGGGTGGGGGAGGGGGCGAAAATTCTGGGGGCCTTGAAGAATGTGTGGAAGTCGAGAACATTATCTCGGAAAGCAAAAATGGGTATGTTTGAAGGAATAGTGGTTCCAACAATGTTGTATGGTTGCGAGGCGTGGGCTATGGAGAGAGTTGTGCGCAGGAGGATGGATGTCCTGGAAATGAGATGTTTGAGGACAATGTGTGGTGTGAGGTGGTTTGATCGAGTAAGTAACGTAAGGGTAAGAGAGATGTGTGGAAATAAAAAGAGCGTGGTTGAGAGAGCAGAAGAGGGTGTTTTGAAATGGTTTGGGCACATGGAGAGAATGAGTGAGGAAAGATTGACCAAGAGGATATATGTGTCGGAGGTGGAGGGAACGAGGAGAAGAGGGAGACCAAATTGGAGGTGGAAAGATGGAGTGAAAAAGATTTTGTGTGATCGGGGCCTGAACATGCAGGAGGGTGAAAGGAGGGCAAGGAATAGAGTGAATTGGAGCGATGTGGTATACCGGGGTTGACGTGCTGTCAGTGGAGTGAATCAAGGCATGTGAAGCGTCTGGGGTAAACCATGGAAAGCTGTGTAGGTATGTATATTTGCGTGTGTGGACGTATGTATATACATGTGTATGGGGGGGGGGGGTTGGGCCATTTCTTTCGTCTGTTTCCTTGCGCTACCTCGCAAACGCGGGAGACAGCGACAAAGTATAATAAAAAAATAAAATATAATATATATATATATATATATATATATATATATATATATATATATATATATATATATAAGATAAATTCCAAGAACACGAGTTTATTTTAGATACAACGCGGACTGCGAGAGAGAGAGAGAGAGAGAGAGAGAGAGAGAGAGAGAGAGAGAGAGAGAGAGAGAGAGAGAGAGAGAGAGAGAGAAAGTGTGTATATATTCGCGTGGTCTTAATAACACGATGTTTACAAGGCGATGAATCTATTGTGCTCGCCACACCTCGCTGTGGCAGGAGGTATATTGCGAGCCAGACCTGATATATATATATATATATATATATATATATATATATATATATATATATATATATATATATATATATATATATATATATATGTATACCAAATGGTGTTCTAGCTTCGTCTCTTCGTTGTATATCAACTGACTGTTATATTTCTCTCTTGTGTCTCCCCCGATGATGATGTGATTATTATATGAAAGTGCACTTGGGAACTTATCGTGTTTCATTTTCCCCCGTGGACTCATAGAAATATATATATATATATATATATATATATATATATATATATATATATATATATATATATATATATATATATATATATATATATATGGAATTTGTATTGTGTGTGACATTTTTTAAGATAGGCCAGCGTATGCGCCACGGGCTCCTACGTTCATCTAACCAGAAACATTGACAACATACACAACCAAGATAAACCTGTGCTCGTGGGTTTTGTGTGTGTGTGTGTGTGTGTGTGTAGCGATTCACGCACGCACGCACGCACGCACACAATGGGGGAGAGGAAGGGGGATTTACCCAGAGAGTATGATGACCCCTCCTCTTCCCTTCCCCTTCCCACCCCATCGAAAATAAAACCAGGACACAAAGATCGCGGGGATCAGAGAGGGGAAGGAAGGTGGGTGGTGGTGGTGGCGGACGCAGCAGTAGCAGCGCGGAATATCTGTTGTGTGTATACACCAGAGGACGATCACCAGATATGTTCAGTGTCCCCTGAAGCTCTCACACACCCCCCCTTCCAGCGCTCTCCCCCCCTCGCTTTCTCCCTGTTTCATGGGCCAGAGCTCTCTCTCTCTCTCTCTCTCTCTCTCTCTCTCTCTCTCTCTCTCTCTCTCTCTCTCTCTCTCTCTCTCTCTCTCTCTCTGTTTCATGGGCCAGAGTCCTCTCTCTCTCTCTCTCTCTCTCTCTGTTTCATGGGCCAGAGTTCTCTCTCTCTCTCTCTGTTTCATGGGCCAGAGTCTCTCTCTCTCTCTCTCTCTCTCTCTCTCTCTCTCTCTCTCTCTCTCTCTCTCTCTCTCTCTCTCTGTTTCATGGGCCAGAGTCCTCTCTCTCTCTCTGTTTCATGGGCCAGAGTCTCTCTCTCGCTCTCTCTCTCTCTCTCTCTCTCTCTCTCTCTCTCTCTCTCTCTCTCTCTCTCTCTCTCTCTCTCTCTCTCTCTCTGCTCCTCCTGTATGACACTTGAGTAGATAGAAGAGACCATGGCGATAGATACTCTACCTATCCCACTGTAGATAGAGACCAAGACTCTACATATCCCACTGTAGATAGAGACCAAGACTCTACATATCCCACTGTAGATAACTTGGTTATCTACAATCATAGCTCTGTTCTCTACCTG
>NC_092284.1:8977840-8980340 GCF_036320965.1 Panulirus ornatus
AGACAGGGAAGGAGTGCGAGTTCTTGGGAGGTGTACAAGGTCAAGAGGAAGGAGAAAAGACTCATTTAACTCCTTCCTTTAGAGAGTAATACAGGAACAGGGGAGGATTTCCAGCCTCGAACCCTAGCTCCCGGCCCCTTCTCCGTCGCCTCTTACGACACGCAGGGAAGACGTATGTATGCACGTACGTACGTATGTATATATGTATGTACGTCTGGGAGAAGCTGGCCTGATGGACGACGCACGTCAAGGGCAGGGACGCCAAGTGGCCATGTCGCAGACCCTGTCTCTTCCTTGGCGGCGCTGGGGGAGGTAAACTCCCCATTTCGTGAAACTTTTATAAAATCGTTAACAGCGGTTTCTCCCGCGTAGCTGACTACGTGAGAAGTGTGGGGTGTGGGGGGAGGAGGAAGGACTGTGGGGGAGTGGGGAAGGGGACTGTGGGGGAGTGGGGAAGGGGACTGTGGGGGAGTGGGGAAGGGGACAGTGTGAGTGGGGAGGGGACTGTGGGACTGGGGAAGGGACAGTGTGAGTGGGGAGGGGACTGTGGGAGTGGGGAAGGGACAGTGGGAGTGGGGAGGGGACTGTGGGAGTGGGGAAGGGACTGTGGGAGTGGGGAAGGGGACTGAGGGAGTGGGGAAGGGACTGTGGGAGTGGGGAAGGGGACTGTGGGAGTGGGGAAGGGGACTGTGGGAGTGGGGAGGGGACTGTGGGAGTGGGGAGGGGACAGTGGGAGTGGGGAAGGGGACTGGGGAGTGGACTGTGGGAGTGGGGAGAGTGGGGTTAGCAAAGTCCGCGTCCCTAATGGGACAGGTTAACATATATTCCCGAGATGGGTTAAGGTAACTTAAGGTAACTTAAGGTAACTTTAGGTAACTTAAGGTAACGTTAACATAGTCCAGGTTCGAACCCACGAGAGAGAGAGAGGTAGGGCAAGACGGGTCAACATAGCTCAGTAGGACCTTAACACAGCAGGCCCTGTGTGTCGCTGGGTCACAGCTGAAGTTAGGTCTCTACCCTCCTGTGTGTCTCTGGGTCACAGCTGAAGTTAGGTCTCTACCCCGTGTGTGTCGCTGGGTCATAGCTGAAGTTAGGTCTCTACCCCCTGTGTGTCTCTGGGTCACAGCTGAAGTTAGGTCTCTACCCCCGTGTGTGTCGCTGGGTCACAGCTGAAGTTAGGTCTCTACCCTCCTGTGTGTCTCTGGGTCACAGCTGAAGTTAGGTCTCTACCCTCCTGTGTGTCGCTGGGTCACAGCTGAAGTTAGGTCTCTACCCTCCTGTGTGTCGCTGGGTCACAGCTGAAGTTAGGTGTCCCTCCTGTGTGTCGCTGCGTCACAGCTGAAGTTAGGTCTCTACCCTCCTTTGTGTTTCTGGGTCACAGCTGAAGTTAGGTCTCTACCCTCCTGTGTGTCTCTGGGTCACAGCTGAAGTTCCCCCTGGGCTCTCCCCCGTGTGTGTCGCTGGGTCACAGCTGAAGTTCCCCCTGGGCTCTCCCCCGTGTGTGTCGCTGGGTCACAGCTGAAGTTAGGTCTCTACCCTCCTGTGTGTCTCTGGGTCACAGCTGAAGTTACCCCTGGGGTCTCCCTCCTGTGTGTCGCTGGGTCACAGCTGAAGTTCCCCCTGGGCTCTCCCCCGTGTGTGTCGCTGGGTCATAGCTGAAGTTCCCCCTGGGGTCTCCCCCGTGTGTGTCGCTGGGTCACAGCTGAAGTTAGGTCTCTACCCTCCTGTGTGTCTCTGGGTCACAGCTGAAGTTAGGTCTCTACCCCCTGTGTGTCGGTGGGTCACAGCTGAAGTTCCCCCTGGGCTCTCCCCCGTGTGTGTCGCTGGGCCATAGCTGAAGTTCCCTCTGGGGTCTCCCCCGTATGTGTCGCTGGGTCACAGCTGAAGTTAGGTCTCTACCCCCCTGTGTGTCGCTGGGTCACAGCTGAAGTTAGGGCTCCCTCCTGTGTGTCTCTGGGTCACAGCTGAAGTTAGGTCTCTACCCCCTGTGTGTCGCTGGGTCACAGCTGAAGTTCCCCCTGGGGTCTCCCCCCGTGTGTGTCGCTGGGTCACAGCTGAAGTTCCCCCTGGGCTCTCCCCCCGTGTGTGTCGCTGGGTCACAGCTGAAGTTCCCCCTGGGGTCTCCCCCGTGTGTGTCGCTGGGTCACAGCTGAAGTTCCCCCTGGGGTCTCCCCCCGTGTGTGTCGCTGGGTCACAGCTGAAGTTCCCCCTGGGGTCTCCCTCCTGTGTGTCGCTGGGTCACAGCTGAAGTTCCCCCTGGGGTCTCCCTCCTGTGTGTCGCTGGGTCACAGCAGAAGTTCCCCCTGGGGTCTCCCTCCTGTGTGTCGCTGGGTCACAGCTGAAGTTCCCCCTGGGGTCTCCCCCGTGTGTGTCGCTGGGTCACAGCTGAAGTTCCCCCTGGGGTCTCCCTCCTGTGTGTCGCTGGGTCACAGCTGAAGTTAGGTCTCTACCCCCTGTGTGTCGCTGGGTCACAGCTGAAGTTAGGTCTCTACCCCCTGTG
>NC_092284.1:8985340-9007840 GCF_036320965.1 Panulirus ornatus
CCTCGCTAACGCGGGAGACAGCGACAAAGTATAATAAATATATAGATATATATATATATATATATATATATATATATATATATATATATATATATATATATATATATATATATATTCCTATGAGTCCACGGGGAAAATGAAACACGATAAGTTGCCCAAGTGCACTTTCGTGTAATAATCACATCATCAGGGGAGACACAAGAAAGAAATATAACAGTCAGTTGATATACATCGAAGAGACGAAGCTAGGACGCCATTTGGTAAACATGTCATTATCCAAGACAGACAACGAGCGTATCATAAACTTATTATTTTACAAATTGCCGGATTTAAGCCACCGCTACCCCCGTGAATTGAGAAACGTGGACAGTAGCCGCTACCCCCGTAAATGAAGAAACGTGGACAGTAGGCGCCACCCCCGTAAATGAAGAAACGTGGACAGTACACAGTCGTTGTTAAAGTACACATTTAGCAGGAGAAATGTCTGAGGGAGAAGATTCCCATCTTCTATAAACTCTTTCGCTGAAGAAAAGCGGGCCAACCTTCTTCCGTTTTCCTCGTATATTTCCCACCCCGGTTATCTCTGTCCTAACGTGAAGCAATTACCGTGACTTATATTACCGGAGATTTTCTTGCATTCACAAGACGTATCAGACCTCCGAAAGTCCACATTCTTTTAAAGAAAATGGTTTGTGGATCTCTGGAGTCTTCTGCAAGCTTACATCTAATCCAAGGATATCATTTTTCACGGAATTTTTTTTTTATATATTTTGAATTCTGGTGTTTTTTTTTTCTTTGTGTGTGTGTGTGTGTGTGTGTGTGTGTGTGTCTTTGGGACCCCCGTGGTGCAGCGGTTAGCGTTCTTGACCGTGAGGCATTCACGGGGGTCTCCGACCAGGGTCGAGCATGGTATAGGTTCGAATCCTGGTTGCGGCAGTCGGTCCACAGTCAATCCAGCTGTTCATCATCCACCCCTAGTGGGGGTTGGGCGATAAAGTGGGTACTTGTTAATGAGATGGAACTCACATTAGCCGTTTCAGCTAATATATATATATATATATATATATATATATATATATATATATATATATATATATATATACTTTGTCGTTGTCTCCCGCGTTACCGAGGTAGCGCAAGAAAACAGATGAAAGAATGGCCCAACCCACCTACATACACACACACAAACATATATGTATATATATATATATATATATATATATATATATATATATATATATATATATATATATATATATATATTACATATTCGCCATTTCCCGTGTTAGCGAGGTAGCGTTAAGAACAGAGGACTGAGCCTCAGAGGGAATATCCTCACTTGGCCACCTTCTCTGTTCCTTCTTTTGAAAAATTAAAAAACGAGAGGGGGTTGAATTTCCAGCCTCACCCCCGCTTCCTCCCCTTTTAGTCGCCTTCTGCGACACGCAGGGAATACGTGGCAAGTATTCTTTCCTCCCCCCCATTCCTTCTGTGAACAACACAAATGAACAAGTGCTGTTTTTTCTAGAGGGGAAGAGCTGGGTGGATCCTGCGGACTTTCAAGTTAAGGTAAACCACTGTTGGAAGACTGCAACACCTATTGCTCTTACGAAGAGACTATTACTATGTGCTAAACACAGTCTTCAAAGGTGGGCGAATATCATGTACAGAATTAATAAGTGAGAGTCGACATTGTCCCGAAACTGAGCTGCTGGGAAGTTTTATGAGTCGCTACATGAAACAGTTAGTATAAGAGATGTATGATGAGTCTTATCAGACCTCCTAAACCATCGTAAGGTATACGTAAGGTAAGGTAAGGTGCCAGACCCAGCTGTGGGGGTAGAAGACCTCCCAAACCATCGTAAGGTATACGTAAGGTAAGGTAAGGTGCCAGACCCAGCTGTGGGGGTAGAAGACCTCCCAAACCATCGTAAGGTATACGTAAGGTAAGGTAAGGTGCCAGACCCAGCTGTGGGGGGTAGAAGACCTCCCAAACCATCGTAAGGTAAGGTAAGGTGCCAGACCCAGTTGTGGGGGGTAGAAGACCTCCCAAACCATCGTAAGGTATACGTAAGGTAAGGTAAGGTGCCAGACCCAGCTGTGGGGGGTAGAAGACCTCCCAAACCATCGTAAGGTATACGTAAGGTAAGGTAAGGTGCCAGACCCAGCTGTGGGGGGTAGAAGACCTCCTAAACCATCGTAAGGTATACGTAAGGTAAGGTAAGGTGCCAGACCCAGCTGTGGGGGTAGAAGACCTCCCAAACCATCGTAAGGTATACGTAAGGTAAGGTGCCAGACCCAGTTGTGGGGGGTAGAAGACCTCCCAAACCATCGTAAGGTATACGTAAGGTAAGGTAAGGTGCCAGACCCAGCTGTGGGGGGTAGAAGACCTCCCAAACCATCGTAAGGTAAGGTAAGGTGCCAGACCCAGCTGTGGGGGGTAGAAGACCTCCCAAACCATCGTAAGGTATACGTAAGGTAAGGTAAGGTGCCAGACCCAGTTGTGGGGGGTAGAAGACCTCCCAAACCATCGTAAGGTATACGTAAGGTAAGGTAAGGTGCCAGACCCAGCTGTGGGGGGTAGAAGACCTCCCAAACCATCGTAAGGTAAGGTAAGGTGCCAGACCCAGCTGTGGGGGGTAGAAGACCTCCCAAGCCATCGTAAGGTATACGTGAGGTAAGGTAAGGTGCCAGACCCAGTTGTGGGGGGTAGAAGACCTCCCAAACCATCGTAAGGTATACGTAAGGTAAGGTAAGGTGCCAGACCCAGCTGCGGGGGTAGAAGACCTCCCAAACCATCGTAAGGTATACGTAAGGTTAGCTCAGACCTATAGAGTCCCACATAACTTGTAGTTATCAACATCTCTCAGCTCAACTACTGTCTCAATACTCCATCATAGGAGCCGTGACTGCAGTGGGACCCTGTCTGTCTGTCCTGTGACACCGTCTCATTACCGGCTCGTCCAATAAAAAAAGAGAAAAAAGAAAATTGAAATCACAGGAGGAACACAAAATGAAAACATCGCCCTGGCTCTTCCCGGTCCTGCCTTCCTCCCGCTGACTTGAATCATGATCAGCTGACCCTCTCGCTCAAACCCACACCCCACACACACACAGATCCAGTCTTCCCGTCTTGAAAATTAATAGGGGTGGTTGGGGGGCGGAGGCAGAGGGAGGGGAAACAAGAAGTGGATCTTTGGAAACACTTAAAACTTTTGGGGAATATCTTGCGCTTCTGGGCAGAGGTGTATGTTGCCTTATCTTGGAAGTTTGGCTTTTGGAACTCGGCCGTGGTGCGAGAACTTCATTTCAGATAAGTACATGGACACATACACAGTCCTAATGGTAATGGCGACGGGAATGGATGAAGGCAGCGAGTACGAATATGTACATGTGTATATATATGTCTGTGTACGTGTATGTATGTATACGTCGAAATGTATATGTTTGTATATGTGCGTGTGTGTGGGCGTTTATGTATATACATGTGTATGGGGGTGGGTTGGGCCATTTCTTTCGTCTGTTACCTTGCGCTACCTCGCTAACGCGGGAGACGGCGATAAAGTATAATATATATATATATATATATATATATATATATATATATATATATATATATATATATATATATATATATATATTATATATCCTGAGCCATGTATCTATTTTACCGACCAACCCCTAATGGTGGATGACCAGCTAGATTGACTGTGGACAGACTGCCGCAAGCAGGACTCGAACCAGTGCGGGGCTGGACCCTTGGATGGTAGTTGGGACCATGAATGCGTCACCACGGAGGTGTATTGACTGAAATAAGACCACACATATGTTGATTTTTAAATGCGTAATTATACGCAAGAAAATAGTGATCATCAAATACAGAAAAATAAGTAATAATTGTATTTACTCTCGCCTCACACCATTCTGGTCCCATCCACACACACACACACACACACACACACACAAGGCTTTCCTCGCCTCCACTGCTCTCTCTCTCTCTCTCTCTCTCTCTCTCTCTCTCTCTCTCTCTCTCTCTCTCTCTCTCTCTCTCTCTCTCTCTCTCTCTCTCTCGTCAGTTTTCTGTGTTCCTGAAGCCGGTACAGACCTTCGCGTCCGCCAGGAAACCGTGTTTACGTCTTCTATACGTGGCACACCACACACCAGCTCCTTTTCCAAATGCATCCTAACCCAAAACCTTTATGTGCTCATCAATTATGACTTGATCCAGAAATAACCCACTTTATCAATAAAACCCCCACAATCCCCCACGTAAATGGACCCTCCCCCACTTTTTTATTTTTTTCATGTTTGGAAACAAGGTATTGTCGTCAATCAACGGACCTTCTACATTACGCGGGGATGATCAGCCATTTTCCATTACCCTTCCGGAGTCCCCACCCTGTCGAGTTATGATCTCAACTGCCACATTAGATTACTCTCTCTCTCTCTCTCTCTCTCTCTCTCTCTCTCTCTCTCTCTCTCTCTCTCTCTCTCTCTCTCTCCTGCATTCTTCTAGCCCTCGCGCCGGGGTTTGGCGGCGCACTCACTCATCTCTCTCCTCCTCACCCGTGCAAGAAGACTCGCCTCTCGTCCTCACTCCTCTCGCTGGCCAGGCGCTGTCAAAACACCAGCCTCTCGCGATCCACACTCAGCCCACCACGACCCTGCCTCTCGCTCCACTTGACCGCGACTCTTCCTTCTTCCACAAGTGGAAGGCGCCTCTTGCGCCACACCCTGGGTAGTTGTGTGGTAGTACCACAACCTACCTGGTGGTGTGGTTGTACCACAACCACTGGGAGCTAGAAGGGGGGGGAGGGGCCCACACTGGGGGGAAGGGGGGGCATTAAGAGCAGCCTCATGTGGGCCCCCCCCCCCCATCGCCACGTCATTAGGGCGAAGTTACAGTCATAAAACCCTGGAGTGTCGGCCGTAATGACGTCATTGGGAAGTGCCAGTACTAGGAGCGGCTAGAAACACTATGTTACCCACGGGTCACGCTGGTCACCCCCCAGGGGCGCTGTGATCACCCCAGGGGCGTCGAAGTCACCCCAGGGGCGTCGTGATCACCCCCAGGGGCGCCGTGATCACCCCAGGGGCGTCGTGATCACCCCCAGGGGTGTCGTGATCACCCCAGGGGCGCCGTGATCACCCCAGGGGCGTCGTGATCACCCCCAGGGGCGTCGTGATCACCCCAGGGTCGTCGTGATCACCCCAGGGGCGTCGTGATCACCCCCAGGGGTGTCGTGATCACCCCCAGGGGTGTCGTGATCACCCCAGGGGCGTCGTGATCACCCCAGGGGCGTCGTGATCACCCCCAGGGGCGTCGTGATCACCCCCAGGGGTGTCGTGATCACCCCCAGGGGCGTCGTGATCACGCCAGGGGCGTCGTGATCACGCCAGGGGTGTCGTGATCACCCCAGGGGTGTCGTGATCACCCCAGGGGCGTCGTGATCACCCCAGGGGCGTCGTGATCACCCCCAGGGGCGTCGTGATCACCCCCAGGGGCGTCGTGATCACCCCAGGGGTGTCGTGATCACCCCAGGGGCGTCGTGATCACCCCCAGGGGCGTCGTGATCACCCCCAGGGGCGTCGTGATCACCCCTAGGGGTGTCGTGATCACCCCCAGGGGCGTCGTGATCACCCCAAGGGGCGTCGTGATCACCCCCAGGGGCGTCGTGATCACCCCCAGGGGCGCTGTGATCACCCCCAGGGGCGCTGTGATCACCCCCAGGGGCGCTGTGATCACCCCCAGGGGCGCTGTGATCACCCCAGGGGCGTCGTGATCACGCCAGGGGCGTCGTGATCACCCCAGGGGCGTCGTGATCACCCCCAGGGGCGTCGTGATCACCCCCAGGGGTGTCGTGATCACGCCAGGGGCGTCGTGATCACCCCAGGGGCGTCGTGATCACCCCAGGGGCGTCGTGATCACCCCCAGGGGCGTCGTGATCACCCCCAGGGGTGTCGTGATCACGCCAGGGGCGTCGTGATCACGCCAGGGGCGTCGTGGTCACCCCCAGGGGTGTCGTGATCACCCCAGGGGCGTCGTGATCACCCCCAGGGGCGTCGTGATCACCCCCAGGGGTGTCGTGATCACCCCAGGGTCGTCGTGATCACCCCAGGGGCGTCTTGATCACCCCCAGGGGCGCTGTGATCACCCCAGGGGCGCCGTGATCACCCCCAGGGGCGTCGTGATCATCCCAGGGTCGTCGTGATCACCCCAGGGGCGTCGTGATCACCCCAGGGGCGTCGTGATCACCCCAGGGGCGTCGTGATCACCCCCAGGGGTGTCGTGATCACCCCAGGGGCGTCGTGATCACCCCCAGGGGTGTCGTGATCACCCCAGGGGCGTCGTGATCACCCCAGGAGTGTCGTGATCACCCCCAGGGGTGTCGTGATCACCCCAGGAGTGTCGTGATCACCCCAGGAGTGTCGTGATCACCCCAGGGGCGTCGTGATCACCCCCAGGGGTGTCGTGATCACCCCAGGGGCGTCGTGATCACCCCCAGGGGTGTCGTGATCACCCCCAGGGGCGTCGTGATCACCCCAGGGGTGTCGTGATCACCCCAGGGGCGTCGTGATCACCCCAGGGGTGTCGTGATCACCCCAGGAGTGTCGTGATCACCCCAGGGGCGTCGTGATCACCCCCAGGGGTGTCGTGATCACCCCAGGGGTGTCGTGATCACCCCCAGGGGCGTCGTGATCACCCCAGGAGTGTCGTGATCACCCCAGGAGTGTCGTGATCACCCCAGGAGTGTCGTGATCACCCCAGGAGTGTCGTGATCACCCCAGGAGTGTCGTGATCACCCCCAGGGGTGTCGTGATCACCCCAGGAGTGTCGTGATCACCCCAGGAGTGTCGTGATCACCCCAGGAGTGTCGTGATCACCCCAGGAGTGTCGTGATCACCCCAGGAGTGTCGTGATCACCCCAGGAGTGTCGTGATCACCCCCAGGGGTGTCGTGATCACCCCAGGAGTGTCGTGATCACCCCCAGGAGTGTCGTGATCACCCCAGGAGTGTCGTGATCACCCCAGGAGTGTCGTGATCACCCCAGGAGTGTCGTGATCACCCCAGGAGTGTCGTGATCACCCCAGGAGTGTCGTGATCACCCCAGGAGTGTCGTGATCACCCCAGGAGTGTCGTGATCACCCCAGGGGTGTCGTGATCACCCCAGGAGTGTCGTGATCACCCCAGGAGTGTCGTGATCACCCCAGGAGTGTCGTGATCACCCCAGGAGTGTCGTGATCACCCCAGGGGTGTCGTGATCACCCCAGGAGTGTCGTGATCACCCCAGGAGTGTCGTGATCACCCCAGGAGTGTCGTGATCACCCCAGGAGTGTCGTGATCACCCCAGGAGTGTCGTGATCACCCCAGGAGTGTCGTGATCACCCCAGGGAGTGTCGTGATCACCCCAGGAGTGTCGTGATCACCCCAGGAGTGTCGTGATCACCCCAGGAGTGTCGTGATCACCCCAGGAGTGTCGTGATCACCCCAGGAGTGTCGTGATCACCCCAGGAGTGTCGTGATCACCCCAGGAGTGTCGTGATCACCCCAGGAGTGTCGTGATCACCCCAGGAGTGTCGTGATCACCCCAGGAGTGTCGTGATCACCCCAGGAGTGTCGTGATCACCCCAGGAGTGTCGTGATCACCCCAGGGAGTGTCGTGATCACCCCAGGAGTGTCGTGATCACCCCAGGAGTGTCGTGATCACCCCAGGAGTGTCGTGATCACCCCAGGAGTGTCGTGATCACCCCAGGAGTGTCGTGATCACCCCAGGAGTGTCGTGATCACCCCAGGAGTGTCGTGATCACCCCAGGAGTGTCGTGATCACCCCAGGAGTGTCGTGATCACCCCAGGAGTGTCGTGATCACCCCAGGAGTGTCGTGATCACCCCAGGAGTGTCGTGATCACCCCAGGAGTGTCGTGATCACCCCAGGAGTGTCGTGATCACCCCAGGAGTGTCGTGATCACCCCAGGAGTGTCGTGATCACCCCAGGAGTGTCGTGATCACCCCAGGAGTGTCGTGATCACCCCAGGAGTGTCGTGATCACCCCAGGAGTGTCGTGATCACCCCAGGAGTGTCGTGATCACCCCAGGAGTGTCGTGATCACCCCAGGAGTGTCGTGATCACCCCAGGAGTGTCGTGATCACCCCAGGAGTGTCGTGATCACCCCAGGAGTGTCGTGATCACCCCAGGAGTGTCGTGATCACCCCAGGAGTGTCGTGATCACCCCAGGAGTGTCGTGATCACCCCAGGGGTGTCGTGATCACCCCAGGGGTGTCGTGATCACCCCAGGAGTGTCGTGATCACCCCAGGGTGTCGTGATCACCCCAGGAGTGTCGTGATCACCCCAGGGAGTGTCGTGATCACCCCAGGGGTGTCGTGATCACCCCAGGGGTGTCGTGATCACCCCAGGGGTGTCGTGATCACCCCAGGAGTGTCGTGATCACCCCAGGGGTGTCGTGATCACCCCAGGGGTGTCGTGATCACCCCAGGAGTGTCGTGATCACCCCAGGAGTGTCGTGATCACCCCAGGGGTGTCGTGATCACCCCCAGGGGTGTCGTGATCACCCCAGGGGTGTCGTGATCACCCCAGGAGTGTCGTGATCACCCCAGGGGTGTCGTGATCACCCCAGGAGTGTCGTGATCACCCCAGGAGTGTCGTGATCACCCCAGGGTGTCGTGATCACCCCAGGAGTGTCGTGATCACCCCAGGGGTGTCGTGATCACCCCAGGAGTGTCGTGATCACCCCAGGAGTGTCGTGATCACCCCAGGAGTGTCGTGATCACCCCAGGAGTGTCGTGATCACCCCAGGAGTGTCGTGATCACCCCAGGGAGTGTCGTGATCACCCCAGGAGTGTCGTGATCACCCCAGGAGTGTCGTGATCACCCCAGGAGTGTCGTGATCACCCCAGGAGTGTCGTGATCACCCCAGGAGTGTCGTGATCACCCCAGGAGTGTCGTGATCACCCCAGGAGTGTCGTGATCACCCCAGGAGTGTCGTGATCACCCCAGGGGTGTCGTGATCACCCCAGGAGTGTCGTGATCACCCCCAGGAGTGTCGTGATCACCCCAGGAGTGTCGTGATCACCCCAGGGTGTCGTGATCACCCCAGGAGTGTCGTGATCACCCCAGGAGTGTCGTGATCACCCCAGGAGTGTCGTGATCACCCCAGGAGTGTCGTGATCACCCCAGGAGTGTCGTGATCACCCCAGGAGTGTCGTGATCACCCCAGGAGTGTCGTGATCACCCCCAGGAGTGTCGTGATCACCCCAGGGGCGTCATGATCACCCCAGGGGCGTCGTGATTACCCAGAGGTGCTATGATCACCTCAGGGGTGTCATGATCACCCCAGGGGCGTCATGATCACCCCAGGGGCGTCGTGATCACCCCAGGGGCGTCGTGATCACCCCCAGGGGTGTCGTGATCACCTCGGGGGCGTCGTGATCACCCCAGGGGCGTCGTGATCACCCCAGGGGCGCTGTGATCACCCCAGGGGCGCTGTGATCACCCCAGGTGCGCCCTGATCACCCCAGGGGTGTCATGATCACCCCAGAGGCGCCGTGATCACCCCAGGGGTGTCATGATTAACCCAGGGGCGCCGTGATCACCCCAGGGGTGTCGTGATCGCCCCAGGGGTGTCGTGATCACCCCAGGGGCGCTGTGATCACCCAGGGGCGCTGTGATCACCCCAGGGGTGTCGTATCACCCCAGGGGCGCTGTGATCACCCAAGGGCATCGTGATCACCCAGTAGCGTCGTAGTCACCCAGGGGCATCGTGGTCACCCCAGGGGCGTCGTAGTCACCTCAGGGGCGCCGTGATCACCCAGGGGCATCGTGATCACCTAGGGGCATCGTCATCCCCGAGGGGCGCCGTGAGCCTACGCTCCTTCAGGTTTTGACGGGGATGTGTGTGTGTGTGTGTGTGTGTGTCTACTTCATCCATCTCTCGTGTGCCTTTCCTCTGTCCTGGCACACACAGTGGTGAGTACCACACACACACACAGTGGTGAGTACCACACACACACACAGTGGTGAGTACCACACACACACACACAGTGGTGAGTACCACACACACACACACACAGTGGTGAGTGCCACACACACACACAGTGGTGAGTGCCACACACACACACACACAGTGGTGAGTACCACACACACACACAGTGGTGAGTACCACACACACACACACAGTGGTGAGTACCACACACAACACACACAGTGGTGAGTACCACACACACACACAGTGGTGAGTACCACACACACACACAGTGGTGAGTACCACACACACACACAGTGGTGAGTACCACACACACACACACACAGTGGTGAGTACCACACACACACACACAGTGGTGAGTGCCACACACACACACACAGTGGTGAGTGCCACACACACACACACACAGTGGTGAGTACCACACACACCACACAGTGGTGAGTACCACACACACACACAGTGGTGAGTACCACACACACACACACAGTGGTGAGTACCACACACACACACAGTGGTGAGTGCCACACACACACACACACACAGTGGTGAGTACCACACACACACACACAGTGGTGAGTACCACACACACACACAGTGGTGAGTACCACACACACACACAGTGGTGAGTACCACACACACACACAGTGGTGAGTGCCACACACACACACAGTGGTGAGTACCACACACACACACAGTGGTGAGTACCACACACACACACAGTGGTGAGTACCACACACACACACAGTGGTGAGTCCACACACACACACAGTGGTGAGTACCACACACACACACAGTGGTGAGTGCCACACACACACACACACACAGTGGTGAGTACCACACACACACACAGTGGTGAGTACACACACACACACAGTGGTGAGTGCCACACACACACACACACACACAGTGGTGAGTGCCACACACACACACACAGTGGTGAGTACCACACACACACACAGTGGTGAGTGCCACACACACACACAGTGGTGAGTGCCACACACACACACAGTGGTGAGTACCACACACACACACAGTGGTGAGTACCACACACACACACAGTGGTGAGTGCCACACACACACACAGTGGTGAGTGCCACACACACACACACACACACCACACAGTGGTGAGTGCCACACACACACACACAGTGGTGAGTGCCACACACACACACAGTGGTGAGTGCCACACACACACACAGTGGTGAGTGCCCACACACACACACAGTGGTGAGTACCACACACACACACAGTGGTGAGTACCACACACACACACAGTGGTGAGTGCCACCACACACACAGTGGTGAGTACCAACACACACCACACACACACAGTGGTGAGTGCACACACACACACACACAGTGGTGAGTGCCACACACACACACAGTGGTGAGTACCACACACACACACAGTGGTGAGTGCCACACACACACAGTGGTGAGTGCCACACACACACAGTGGTGAGTGCCACCACACAACACACAGTGGTGAGTAGCCACACACACAGCACAGTGGTGAGTGCACACACACACACCAGTGGTGAGTGCCACACACACACACACAGTGGTGAGTGCACACAACACACAGTGGTGAGTGCCACACACACACACAGTGGTGAGTGCCACACACACACAGTGGCATGAGCTACCACACACACAGCAGTGGTGAGTGCACACACACACACACAGTGGTGAGTGCCACACACACACACAGTGGTGAGTTGCCACACACACAACAAGGTGGTGAGTACCACACACACACCAGTGGTGAGTGCCACACACACACAGTGGTGAGTGCCACACACACACAGTGGTGAGTAGCACACACACACACACAGTGGTGAGTGCCACACACACACAGTGGTGAGTGCCACACACACACACACACAGTGGTGAGTGCCACACACACACACACACACACACAGTGGTGAGTGCCACACACACACGTGGTGAGTACCACCACCACACATGGTGTGAACCACAGACCACACACACACACAGTGGGAGTGCCACACACCACAGTGATGAGTACCACCACACAGTGGCCAACCAGTGAGTAGCCACAACACACACAGTGGTGAGCCACACACACACAGTGTGGACCACCACACAGGTGTGAGTGCCACACACACAGTGGTGAGTGCCACACACACCAGTGGTGAGTACCACACACACACCACAGGGTGGTACCCACACACACACAGTGGTGATCACACACACACAGTGGTGAGTGCCACACACACAACACAGTGGTGAGTGCCACACACCACAGTGGTGAGTACACACACACTGGTGAGTGCCACACACACACAGTGGTGAGTCCACACACACACAGTGGTGAGCCAACCATACACACACACACAGTGTGAGCCACACAACACAGTGGTGAGTCCACAACACACACAGTGGTGAGTCCACACACACACACAGTGGTGAGTGCCACACACACACACACAGTGGTGAGTACCACCACACACACACAGTGGTGAGTGCCACACCCACACACAGTGGTGAGTGACCACCAACACACACAGTGGTGAGTACCACACACACACACAGTGGTGAGTAGCCACACACACACACAGTGGTGAGTACCACACACACACAGTGGTGAGTACCACACACACACAGTGGTGAGTACCACACACACACACACAGTGGTGAGTACCACACACACACACAGTGGTGAGTACCACACACACACACACAGTGGTGAGTACCACACACACACACACAGTGGTGAGTACCACACACACACACAGTGGTGAGTACCACACACACACACACAGTGGTGAGTCCACACACACACACAGTGGTGAGTACCACACACACACACACAGTGGTGAGTACCACACACACACACAGTGGTGAGTACCACACACACACACAGTGGTGAGTACCACACACACACACACAGTGGTGAGTACCACACACACACCACAGTGGTGAGTACCACACACACACACACAGTGGTGAGTACCACACACACACACACAGTGGTGAGTACCACACCACACACACACAGTGGTGAGTACCACACACACACACACAGTGGTGAGTACCACACACACACACACAGTGGTGAGTGCCACACACACACACACAGTGGTGAGTACCACACACACACACACAGTGGTGAGTACCACACACACACACACAGTGGTGAGTACCACACACACACACAGTGGTGAGTACCACACACACACACACAGTGGTGAGTGCCACACACACACACACACACACACACACAGTGGTGAGTGCCACACACACACACAGTGGTGAGTGCCACACACACACACAGTGGTGAGTGCCACACACACACACACACACACAGTGGTGAGTGCCACACACACAGTGGTGAGTGCCACACACACACACAGTGGTGAGTGACCACACACACACACAGTGGTGAGTGCCACACACACACACAGTGGTGAGTGCCACACACACACACAGTGGTGAGTGCCACACACACACACACACACACAGTGGTGAGTGCCACACACACAGTGGTGAGTGCCACATCTTGTCATACTGGAGTGGTGGCAGAAGGACCACCAGGGGGTGTGTGTGTGGGGGTTTTGTGGTGGGGTTTGTGTGGGGGGGTCGCGTGTCCTCGTCTCTCAAGTGTAGTGACAGAGACTTCAACTCTAGTGCACAAAGGCCTCGTCTTGCCCAACGAGGATCTCTCTCTCTCTCTCTCTCTCTCTCTCTCTCTCTCTCTCTCTCTCTCTCTCTCTCTCTCTCTCTCTCTCTCTCCCCCCTCCCCCACTCCCCCTTTCCTTCCCCCTGGGGTAAATTGCCCCTGTGAGCGTAATCTAGCTTCCCCCAGAGATAACCCCCCCCCTCTCTCTCTCTTACCCTAATCCCTCCCCCCTGAAATACCCCCCTCCTCTTCCCCTAACCCTTCCTCCTCCCCCTGAAATACCCCCCCGATTTCCCCCTAACCTCTTTTCCCTCCCCCTGAAATACCCCCTCCTCTTCCCCAATCCCCTTCTCCCCCCCTGAAATACCCCCCGATTTCCCCCTAACCCTTCTCCCTCCCCCTGAAATACCCTTCCTCTCCTCTTCCCCTATCCCCTCCCCCCCTGAAATACCCCCCCTCCTCCTCTTCCCATATCCCCTCCCCTTGAAATACCCCCCCCTCTTCCCCTAACCCTACCCTCCACTCCTGCACCTGCTGGTGGAGGGACACTGTACCCTCCACTCCTGCTGGTGGAGGGACACTCTACCCTTCACTCCTGCTGGTGGAGGGACACTGTACCCTCCACTCCTGCTGGTGGAGGGACACTGTACCCTCCACTCCTGCTGGTGGAGGGACACTGTACCTTCCACTCCTGCTGGTGGAGGGACACTGTACCCTCCACTCCTGCTGATGGAGGGACACTGTACCCTCCACTCCTGCTGGTGGAGGGACACTGTACCCTCCACTCCTGGTGGAGGGACACTGTACCCTCCACTCCTGCTGGTGGAGGGACACTGTACCCTCCACTCCTGCTGATGGAGGGACACTGTACCCTCCACTCCTGCTGATGGAGGGACACTGTACCCTCCACTCCTGCTGGTGGAGGGACACTGTACCCTCCACTCCTGCTGGTGGAGGGACACTGTACCCTCCACTCCTGCTGGTGGAGGGACACTGTACCCTCCACTCCTGCTGGTGGAGGGACACTGTACCCTCCACTCCTGCTGGTGGAGGGACACTGTACCCTCCACTCCTGCTGGTGGAGGGACACTGTACCCTCCACTCCTGCTGGTGGAGGGACACTGTACCCTCCACTTCTGCTGGTGGAGGGACACTGTACCCTTCACTCCTGCTGGTGGAGGGACACTGTACCCTCCACTCCTGCTGGTGGAGGGACACTACCCTCCTTTCCTGCTGGTGGAGGGACACTGTACCCTCCACTCCTGCTGGTGGAGGGACACTGTACCCTCCACTCACTGCTGATAGAGGGACACTGTACCCTCCACTCCTGCTGGTGGAGGGACACTGTACCCTCCAATCACTGCACCCTCCACTCCTGCTGGTGGAGGGACACTGTACACACTGTATCACCACAATACAGGTACAAGGGTGTATCCCACACGCCCTCTATACACAGGACCTGAAGGAGGCTTGAGTTACAGTCTCTCTCTCTCTCTCTCTCTCTCTCTCTCTCGCGGCGGCAGAACGCGCGCGCGTTCGTGCCGCCGCGTCGTAAATTGACCACAACAAACGAACGCGTAAATCATGTTAAATTGACCCCTTGAGGGAGATGGAGTGGAGTGGAGTGGAGGAAAGGGGGGGGCTAAAGGTGGAGGAGGGGGGGGCAATAATTAAAATATCCGACCCCGACCCCGACACCGACACCGACCCCGACCTGAGAGAAAGGAAGCTTAAACTTATTTATATACACAAGAGCTTCCTGCCAAGCTCAGGTTTGGAAAACGTGAAAGTGGTGGAGAGGAGAAAGGAAGAAGGAAGGGTCCGCTTAAACCCACTGGGTCAAATCAAGTTCTGTTTTCTTTTTCTTATTTTTAACCCCAGTGGTGCCAGGCGACCCCCCCCCCCCCCACTGCCAGGTCACGCCCGACCTGGGCAGGGAAGGTCACACACACACACACACACACACACACACACACACACACACACACACACACACACACACAGAGGGTCCCAGGTCCCAGCACACACACACACACACACACACACACACACACACACACACACACAGAGGGTCCCAGGTCCCAGCACACACACACACACACACACACACACACACACACACACACACAGGGTCCCAGGTCTCATCACACACACACACACACACACACACACACACACACACACACACACACACACACACACACACAGGGTATCCCAGGTCCCAGCACACACACACACACACACACACACACACACATATACACACACACACACACACACACACATACACACACACACACACACACACACAGGGTCCCAGGTCTCATCACACACACACACACACACACACACACACACACTCACACACACACACACACACACACACACTCACACACACACACACACACACACACACACACACACACACACACAGGATCCCAGGTCTCATCATACACACACACAGGATCCCAGGTCTCATCATACACACACACACACATACACACACACACACAGTGTGTCCCAGGTCCCAGCGTGTTATCCCATGTAACTCACAAATACCGTGGGATGGGACCTACGTCACCTGCTTAGAAATAGGAAGGACCGTGACGCATTCACGAGCCAGTATCGGTTCGAATCCTGTGTCCACAGTTCAACCCAGCTCTTCATCTCTTCCCGTGAGGGACGGGTCGCCAAACCTGGTACCTGGCTTAGGCTTTGGTTGTATACAGGTTCGAATCCTGGTTTGCGGCAGTCGGTCCACAGTAGACCCAGCTGTTCATCCACCCTTCAGGGGGTTTGGAAGGGGCCGACGTAGACACACACACACACACACACCCACCCACCCACCCAGGGGAACACCCAGGGTGTATACACCCAGAGCCAGTTTTCCCTGAAGGAACACCCAGGGTGTATACACCCACAGCCCGTTTTCCCTGAAGGAACACCCAGGGTGTATACACCCAGAGCCCGTTCTCCCTGAAGGAACACCCAGGGGAACACCCAGGGTGTATACACCCAGTTACTGTGGCTAAGTTAACGTCGTCCCACACCTCAAACCTCGTCCCCCCCACACCCCCCCACACCCCGGGGGGGGGGAGCTGGTGGAGTAGGTGGAGGGGAAGGGGTAAGTGGTAGGTAGACAGACAGACAGACGGGCGGACGGACAGACGGGCGGACAGCTAACTGGCCGCCCTTCCCAAGTGTGTCTATAATGCAGGGGTCTCGTCTCTCTCTCTCTCTCTCTCTCTCTCTCTCTCTCTCTCTCTCTCTCTCTCTCTCTCTCTCTCTCTCTCTCTCTCTCTCTCTCTCTCTCTCTCTCTCTCTCTGCTGAGAGGGCGGTGCTGGATGACATGGCGCGGCGATGCATTTTGGTCACTACAGCTACAGGCAGCTGTAGTGATGATGATGATGTATATATATATATATATATATATATATATATATATATATATATATATATATATATATATATATATATTGGAAAGGATCACAATTTTGCGCGTGATCAAGTATATTCCTATGAGTCCACGGGGGAAAATGAAACACGAAAACTTCCCAAGTGCACTTTCGTGTAATAATCACATCATCATCAGGGGAGACACAAGAGAGAAATATAACAGTCAGTTGATATACATCGAAGAGAAGAAGCTAGGACGCCATTTGGTAAACATGTGATTGTTTTTGGACAATCACATGTTTATCAAATGGCGTGCTAGCTTCGTCTCTTCGATGTGTATCAACTGACTGTTATATTTCTCTCTTGTGTCTCCCCTGATGTGATTTTTACACGATAGTGCACTTGGGAACTTTTCGTGTTTCATTTTCCCCGTGGACTCATAGGAATACATATATATATATATATACATATATATATATATATATATATATATATATATATATATATATATATATATATATATATATATATATAGACAGAGGTATAAGTTTGTTGAGTATTCCTGGTAAATTATATGGGAGGGTATTGATTGAGAGGGTGAAGGCATGTACAGAGCATCAGATTGGGGAAGAGCAGTGTGGTTTCAGAAGTGGTAGAGGATGTGTGGATCAGGTGTTTGCTTTGAAGAATGTATGTGAGAAATACTTAGAAAAGCAAATGGATTTGTATGTAGCATTTATGGATCTGGAGAAGGCATATGATAGAGTTGATAGAGATGCTCTGTGGAAGGTTTTAAGAATATATGGTGTGGGAGGCAAGTTGTTAGAAGCAGTGAAAAGTTTTTATCGAGGATGTAAGGCATGTGTACGTGTAGGAAGAGAGGAAAGTGATTGGTTCTCAGTGAATGTAGGTTTGCGGCAGGGGTGTGTGATGTCTCCATGGTTGTTTAATTTGTTTATGGATGGGGTTGTTAGGGAGGTGAATGCAAGAGTTTTGGAAAGAGGGGCAAGTATGCAGTCTGTTGTGGATGAGAGAGCTTGGGAAGTGAGTCAGTTGTTGTTCGCTGATGATACAGCGCTGGTAGCTGATTCATGGGAGAAACTGCAGAAGCTGGTGACTGAGTTTGGTAAAGTGTGTGAAAGAAGAAAGTTAAGAGTAAATGTGATTAAGAGCAAGGTTATTAGGTACAGTAGGGTTGAAGGTCAAGTCAATTGGGAGGTAAGTTTGAATGGAGAAAAACTAGAGGAAGTAAAGTGTTTTAGATATCTGGGAGTGGATCTGGCAGCGGATGGAATCATGGAAGCGGAAATGAATCATAGGATGGGGGAGGGGGCGAAAATTCTGAGAGCCTTGAAGAATGTTTGGAAGTCGAGAACATTATCTCGGAAAGCAAAAATGGGTATGTTTGAAGGAATAGTGGTTCCAACAATGTTGTATGGTTGTGAGGCGTGGGCTATGGATAGAGTTGTGCGCAGGAGGGTGGATGTGCTGGAAATGAGATGTTTGAGGACAATGTGTGGTGTGAGGTGGTTTGATCGAGTAAGTAATGTAAGGGTAAGAGAGAAGTGAGGAAACAAAAAGAGCGTGGTTGAGAGAGCAGAAGAGGGTGTTTTGAAATGGTTTGGTCACATGGAGAGAATGAGTGAGGAAAGATTGACCAATAGGATATATGTGTCAGAGGTGAAGGGAACGAGGAGAAGTGGGAGACCAAATTGGAGGTGGAAAGATGGAGTGAAAAAGATTTTGAGTGATCGGGGCCTGAACATGCAGGAGGGTGAAAGGCGTGCAAGGAATAGAGTGAATTGGAACGATGTGGTATACCGGGGTCGACGTGCTGTCAATGGATTGAAGCAGGGCATGTGAAGCGTCTGGGGTAAACCATGGAAAGTTGTGTGGGGCCTGGATGTGGAAAGGGAGCTGTGGTTTCGGGCATTATTGCATGACAGCTAGAGACTGAGTGTGAACGAATGGGGCCTTTGTTGTCTTTTTCTAGCGCTACCTCGCGCACATGAGGGGAGAGGGGGTTGTTATTCCATGTGTGGCGAGGTGGCGATGGGAATAAATAAAGGCAGACAGTGTGAATTATGTACATGTGTATATATGTATATGTCTGTGTGTGTATATATGTATATATATATATATATATATATGTGTGTACATTGCGATGTATAGGTATGCATATTTGCGTGTGTGGACGTGTATGTATATACATGTGTATGTGGGTGGGTCGGGCCATTCCTTCGTATGTTTCCTTGCGCTACCTCGCTAACGCGGGAGACAGCGACAAAGCAAAATAGATGAATAAATAAAATGAAATATGAATAACATCCCCCCCCCGCCCACTTCCATAATAGTTAGTGCAAGTGAAATCATTACTAGATTACATCGCGTAGTGGGTGGTTGGGGTGGGGCATTGACGTGAATAATGAAAGAGACAAGTTATGTGATGAATTATTCGTGGGTTTTTGATAATATGTTAAACTGCTTACATCCACGAACGTACGTATGTACATTATGCATCATACCCTTGTGACTGGAAACACTGCGTCCAGTGATGTGGAGTTATACACACACACACACACACACACACACACACACACACACACACACACACACACACACACACACACACACAGCGTACAGGATGCGTAACCAGGTCCCCCAGCCCTCCCACTTCTCTCCCCCAACACAACCTCCCCCTCTTCTCCTCCCCCCAACACAACCTCCCCCTCCTCTCCTCTCCCCCATCACAACCTCCCCCTCCTCTCCTCTCCCCCCTTCACAACCTCCCCCTCCTCTCCTCTCCCCCATCACAACCTCCCCCTCCTCTCCTCTCCCCCAACACAACCTCCCCCTCCTCTCCCCAACACAACCTCCCCCTCCTCTCCTCCCCCAACACAACCTCCCCTCCTCTCCTCCCCCAACACAACCTCCCCCCCTCCTCCTCCCCCAACACAACCTCCCCCTCCTCTCCCCCAACACAACCTCCCCCTCCTCTCCTCTCCCCCAACACAACCTCCTCTCCTCTCCCCCAACACAACCTCCCCCTCCTCTCCCCCAACACAACCTCCCCCAGTGCAAGAGGAATGTCTGGGGTGTGTCTGTGGGAGGGGGAATTTATATTGTAGGAGCAACATGATGGATGGGCGAGAAACATGCCTTCTTATCTATTATGTAGAGGGGCGGGGGCGGGGCGGGGCCGGACGGGGCGGGGCGGGGCCGGGGCCGGGGCGGGGCGGGGCCGGACGGGGCGGGGCGGGGCCGGGACGGGGCGGGGCCGGGGCCCGGACGGGGCGGGGCGGGGTCTTTGGGGGGCCCCGCCCCCCACCGCCCCTTGCCCCGCCAGTAATGGTCCAGATGATTAAAGTGTGGGGAAGGGTTAGGGTGTGTCTGTGGGCAAGCAGCCTCGCCCCGTTTTTTGTGACGACGCAGACGCGATTTTTTTTCGTATGTTTTCCCTCCGCCGTCCGTTTTCTGTCTCGTTTCGTGTGCGTAGACGGACAGACCTCGGGGTTGTCTTCTGTCTCGTGTGCGCAGTCGCGGTAGCTTCGTCTCCGCTTCCGTCGTCCCGTCCGTGAGGTCTGGCCCCGCTTCCGTCAGTTTTAGCTCCGCTTCCGTTAGTTCTTGCCCCGTTTCCGTCAGTTTTATCGCCCCGCTTCCGTCAGTTTTATCGCCCCGCTTCCGTCAGTTTTATCGCCCCGCTTCCGTCAGTTTTATCGCCCCGCTTCCGTCAGTGTTATCGCCCCGCTTCCGTCAGTGTTATCGCCCCGCTTCCGTCAGTTTTATCGCCCCGCTTCCGTCAGTGTTATCGCCCCGCTTCCGTCAGTGTTATCGCCCCGCTTCCGTCAGCTCTTGTCCCGCTTCCGTCAGTTCTTGCCCCGTTTCCGTCAGCTCTTGCCCCGCTTCCGTCAGTTCTTGCCCCGCTTCCGTCAGTTCTTGTCCCGCTTCCGTCAGTTTTATTGCCCCGCTTCCGTCAGTTCTTGTCCCGGTTCCGTCAGTTTTATCGCCCCGCTACCGTCAGTGTTATCGCTCCGCTTCCGTCAGTTTTTGCCCCGTTTCCGTCAGTTTTATCGCCCCGCTTCCGTCAGTTTTAGCTCCTCTTCCGTCAGTTCTTGCCCCGCTTCCGTCAGTGTTATCGCCCCGTTTCCGTCAATTTTATCGCCCCGCTTCCGTCAGTGTTATCGCCCCGCTTCCGTCAGTTTTATCGCCCCGCTTCCGTCAGCTCTTGTCCCGCTTCCGTCAGATCTTGTCCCGCTTCCGTCAGTGTTATCGCTCCGCTTCCGTCAGTTTTAGCTCCGCTTCCGTCAGTTCTTGTCCCGTTTCCGTCAGTTTTATCGACCCGCTTCCGTCAGTTTTATCGCCCCGCTTCCGTCAGCTCTTGTCCCGCTTCCGTCAGATCTTGTCCCGCTTCCGTCAGTGTTATCGCCCCGCTTCCGTCAGTGTTATTGCCCCGCTTCCGTCAGCTCTTGTCCCGTTTCCGTCAGTTTTATCGCCCCGCTTCCGTCAGTGTTATCGCCCCGCTTCCGTCAGTTTTATCGCCCCGCTTCCGTCAGCTCTTGTCCCGCTTCCGTCAGTTCTTGTCCCGCTTCCGTCAGTGTTATCGCTCCGCTTCCGTCAGTTTTAGCTCCGCTTCCGTCAGTTCTTGTCCCGTTTCCGTCAGTGTTATCGACCCGCTTCCGTCAGTTTTATCGCCCCGCTTCCCTCAGCTCTTGTCCCGCTTCCGTCAGATCTTGTCCCGCTTCCGTCAGTTTTATCGCCCCGCTTCCGTCAGTGTTATTGCCCCGCTTCCGTCAGGTGTGGTAGTCTGGCCTCCGTTACTTCCCGTCACTTCCCCTCCGTCAGGTGTGGTAGTCTGGCCTCCGCCACTTCCCGTCACTTCCCCTCCGTCAGGTGTGGTAGTCTGGCCTCCGTCACTTCCCGTCACTTCCCCTCCGTCAGGTGTGGTAGTCTGGCCTCCGTCACTTCCCGTCACTTCCCCTCCGTCAGGTGTGGTAGCTTCGCTTCCATTAGTTGACGAAGTGCCTCTTCTCCGTCACTGTTGCCCACGCCCTCCGTCAGCATCTGCCACGCCCCGTCAGTCGACGCCTTAGCGTCAGCTGTCATTTTCTTCCTTCTGTCAGCCGTGTCGTCACTCCCCCCTCCGTCAGCAGTGGGTGCCTCGCCTCCTCCTCCGTCAGCAGTCGGTGCCTCTCCTCCTCCTCCGTCAGCAGTGGGTGCCTCTCCTCCTCCTCCGTCAGCAGTCGGTGCCTCTCCTCCTCCTCCGTCAGCAGTGGGTGCCTCTTCCTCCTCCGTCAGCAGTGGGTGCCTCTCCTCCTCCTCCGTCAGCAGTGGGTGCCTCTCCTCCTCCTCCGTCAGCAGTGGGTGCCTCGTCTCCTCCTCCGTCAGCAGTGGGTGCCTCTCCTCCTCCTCCGTCAGCAGTGGGTGCCTCGTCTCCTCCACTCTCCCTTCCTCTCCTCCATC
>NC_092284.1:9015340-9020340 GCF_036320965.1 Panulirus ornatus
CCCATCCCCATCGAACCTGTCGTCCCCCCCCCACCCCACTCCCCCAGGTGAACCCACACCCCACCACCCCCCCCCACCCCCCCCCGCCCCACCCAATCCACACCCCACCGACCCGGACATCCCCCCCCCCCACGCGACCCACAACCCACCCCCCAACCACACCCCCCCCCCCCCCCCCCCCCCCCCCCCCCCCCATCCTTCAAACACCACCCCACACAACCCCCCCACTCCCCCCCACCACACCACACCCCCCACAAACCGGCACCCCGCACACCCCCCGCCACCCCCCCAACCACCCACCCCTGAGCAAAAACCCCCAAGAACCCCCCCCCACTACCCCCAACCCCACCATCCCCACCCCAACCCCCCTCCCCCCGACCCTCGCCACCCCCACTCCCCGCGGGTGCGCGTCGAGCGGTTGAATCTCCCGCTGATCGAGCGCGCTGCAGTGCGGCTCGGCCACCAATGGCGCGGCTGCAGCACTTATACGTCATTCCGATCTCATATTCTTACGCAATGCTGCGATCTCTAAAACGGGTGCCCTCGTGCCCTCCCCAAGCCAAGTGTCTGCTGTCTCAGTGCCATATAAACTACCAACTATGCTCTTCTTACATGGCACAAAACATGCACATCAGCTTCGTCTCTGCCTCTGACGATACGCGTGCAGCGCCGGCATCGCTCTCCTCCGTCACCTTAACATACGCCCACTACTCGCCCCTAGCTCCCCATAGACCCCAACTGCCTGGCACAAAAAACCGCTCTGTGACCCCATACTGGCCAGGCGCAAATGTAGAAACTACTTCACCGCCCGCAGCGCGCTGACACACGCCAAACCATATTCACACACCTGCACATAATCATACTAGCAATTCGACTCGCTCCCCGCAGATGCTGCTGCTGACCTGCGCCCCGCACTCCCGCATACATAATGTCTTCACCTCACTTACTACTTTTCTAACTGCTACTAATTCTTTTTAGTCTCCTGATTGACGCTTTGTCACTCACTCCTACTCCTTCCAGCAATGTTCCCCAATCCTTATTTCCCTATGTACTACACTCGCACGAGCGTGCTACTCTTTCCGGGGGCCAAAGCCCGCCCCGCCCACCTAGCCCCGCCCCCGCCCCGGAAGCCCCGCCCCGGGACACTCGTCAAAAACCAACGCCGCCCCGCCCCGTCAGTCAAGGACTTCACGGTGAAGCCCCCGCGGGGGGCGCGCGTCGCCATAGGACACAAAAAAAACTAAAAAACCGACTTTAATTCTCACTCACTCTAAAACGCTAAATGGAAGACGTACAGGGATGGGAGAAAACGGTGAGGCGGTACCTGGAGGAGGGCAACCCCGAACCGACCCTAAGGACCCGAGCCCCGCCCTTCCACCACACTCCCCAACGCCCCCCTCCCACTCAAGTCAACCCTCACGACCTTTAGCACCCATTTCTAATACCCCAACACCCCCCGTCTCTAGGTCACGCCTTACCCAACAACCAAACACCCTACCGCGCCACAGGCCCCTCCCACCTTGGTATGAACCCACGGAAATTCATGCTTCCGGGTCACAGAGACCCGGTGTGCGCCACGGAGGAAGCGAAAGGGCGTGCTTAAAAAACCCCACCGCGCCCGAACACCACGCCCAGCCCCAACAATCGGTCCCATCCCGCCCCAGACGCCGCCAAAAAAACCGTCCGCCCCACCACACCAAACAACCAGGCCCAGCCCATCTCACCGCCCACGGGGTCCTCAATCACAAATCCATCAAAATTTTTTGGGGGGGCGGGAAGGGCTCACTACAGCACCGAAGCACAAATTAACACAAAGCAAAGACACCGATGCACCAGGTCTCACTCCATTTCGCTCACCTCTCTCCTCTTCATCTCACCTCCCCACTCACCAGCTTCCCTTACCGCTCTTCTCATCGGAAATGCTCTTCTGGACTCGAGAGCATCTCCTCCTCTTCGGCACTCAATCCTCTCCCTCTAACCCTCTTCTTCCCTATCTACCCTCGTCGCTCGTCCGCATCCACATTCTCTCCATCACCCCATTTCAACCCCCTCATACCCCCCACACCAAGCCACACACTATACGTCTCCCCCTCTCTCTCCCATCCTCGGCCGCCTCCACGTCTCTCGTCTCCATCTCTCCTCCAACGTCGCTCTCCCCCCCACTCTCTCAGCTCAAGTCTTCCTCTCTCTACCCACTTCCCTCCCTCTAGAACGCTCCCCTCACCCTCGTACATCATCTCCCCTCCTCTCGTCTCCTCCTCTACGATCGCTCTCTCGCATCCTCTCATCAATCTCCGCCGTCACGTGCCCCTGGTGGGGTCTGTTTTTCGTCCCGGGGGGTCCGTGGCACAGATGGGTAGCGTCCCAGGGAGCACGGGGATTACGAAATAAGACGACCCGCCGTCGTGGGCAACAGATGCGGTGGTCCCTAGATGCGATTAAACGCAGAACCCGTCGATCGTGGCAAAAAACAAAGGCGATGGGATAGGGGGTCGGTCCCAGTGATGTGACGTAGGCGTAGAACCAGAAAAACACGAAAAAATACCCTTCGTGGCAAGCAGCAGATGGGTCGTGAGTCCCCAACCAGATCTACGAGGGGAAAAGAGAAGAGGAAAAGAACCGCTGTCGAGGGGAGGTGAGCAATCAGTAGGATGGTCGGTTGGTATTTCCCCCGGATATAACGAAGAAAACCCCCACTCGACACAAACAGTGCCCCACCGCGCGTCGTGGGCAACAGATGGGGATCGTCCCAGGAATGTACAACAAAAACCCTGACGCCCGTCGAGGCCCAGGATGGTCGACCCCCCAGAGGATCTCTCTCTTACGGGGGGGAGAGCGAGAAACCCCGTCGGGTGGGAGCAGACAGATAAAGAAAAAAAATAGATGGGGGTGGGGGTCCCGCTAACCTAACCATCCCAGGAATAGTTGTTTGTGTACGGTAACCCCGTACCGTCGGGGGGCAAAACCAGAAAATGGGTGGTCCCATCAAAGTGAATGTACCGTAGAACTCACCGACTACAGGCCCCCAGAGGCCGAGAGGACCGACTCGGTGGCAACAGAAATTGGGAGGCCCCAGGAGATGTAAAAAAAAAGCAGTGCCCCGGCGGGGTTCCTGGAATAGGGCACAGAAATGGTCCGTTGGTAGTTACCCCTCAGTGGCCCCCCCCCAGAGGATGTAAACGAAGGGGCGGTGAAGAGATGGAGACCCGGTACCCCCATCCGGCGTCGTGTACAACAGATGGTTCTTTTCCCACAACCAGATGAATCTAAGACGAGACGAAATAACGAACGCCAACCGTCCAGAGCACAGATTAGGGTGGTTAAACGTTCCCAGGATTACGGAATGTGCGTACCCCCGCAGCTCGTGGCATCAGATGGTCGGTGCCCAGGATAGTAAACGAAACCCCGTCGTGTACCAACAGATGGGTCGTTCCCAGGGGTCTACGACAACGTCGTGGCACAGAATGGTCCGGTCCCCAGGATTCTACTCTTACCGGAGGACCCCCGCCCCCCGTCGTGGTGGCACATCAACACAGATGGTGGTATCCCGGGATGTACGGAGGGAAAGGACCCACCGGGTCGTGGGCACTATGAAAAATGGTCAAAAGTGTCGTGTCCCGCAACCAGGGAAGATGTAACACGACGAGCCTCGCGCACGGTGGGGGGGCAAACAAGATAAAGGGGGAAACAAGATGAAGATGTCGTCCAGGAGAGGCCAGGAGAGGAAGAGAGGAAGATCTACGGGGAGAGGGACCTTAAGAAGACCCCCCGACCGCCTACGCCCTAGACCACCCGACCAACCTCCCCCCGCGCCCCCCACAGTCTCGGGGTGGGCCATCACGAGGAAAATATGGTCCCGTGGGTTGCCCCGGAATGTACGGAGAGGAAAGAACAAAAAACGTAGGATAGACCCGCCCCGTCGACCAGTGTCCGGGGGTTTTGGGGCAACAAAGGAATGGTCGTCCCAGGAATGTAACAAAACCAACGCGCACCGTCGTGGCCAACAGATGGACGTCCCAGGGTCATACGACGACACACGCGGGACTGCACAGAACCTAAACTGAACCGTTCCCGTGGGGCAACAGAAAAATAGGTGTCGTGGTGTTTCCCATCCCAGGATCAAACTAATCTAACGGTGAGAGACCGACGAACAGCCCGTCCGTGGCACAAATTCAGATTGGTCCGTGTCCCAAGGAGATCTAAATAAAAACGAGAGAACCCCCACAAAATCCCCTTCCTCCCCACCAGACCGAAATTCGTGGTCAGCCCAGGATGGAGGTCGTCCACGGTCACGCCCAGGATTGTAGGGTGGGGGGGTGGGGGGTAGGGTGGATTGGGAGGTGGGTGTTGGGGGGTATGTGTGGTTTTTGTGTGTTGTTTTTGTTTTAGTGTGGGTGTTAAAAAATTTGTTATGGGGGGAGTGTAGAACAAAAACGTACCCGATCGTCGCGTGGGGGCACAGCGAAAAAAAAGCAAGAATTGAGGTCCGTTGTGTCCCCAGGATAGTAACGACCCGTCCGGGCGGGCCAGCACAGGATGGTCTGTCACCCCCCAGGAGCTACCTCCTACTCCGAGAACACCCCACCCCCGCCCACCGTACGTGGGGGGAGGGACGGTGAGGGGTGGCACAAAAAAGATTGGACGAGTGGTGGTGTAGTACCCAGGATGTACGACCCGTCGTGGCACAAAGGATGGACCTTCCCAGAAAAAAAAAAAAAATGTACGAACCGTCGTGTGCACAACAATAGGAAACCAATGGCGTTCCCAGAAACTGTACGACCCGTCGTGGGCACAGATGGTCCATGGTTCGGACCCAGGATGTCCGGAACCGGTCGTGGGCACAGATGGTCGTCCCAGGATCTACGACCCGTCGTGGCACAGATGTCCGTTGTGTCGTCCAAGGAGAGGGCGAAGGATGTGTAGACAGGAGTATACACACACACACACACACACACACACACACACACACGGGGTGGTGGGGGGATGGGGCAGATAGAGGG
>NC_092284.1:9030340-9045340 GCF_036320965.1 Panulirus ornatus
GTGTGTGTGTGTGTGTGTGATTGTGTGTGTGTGTGTGTGTGTGTGTGTGTGTGTGTGTGTGTGTGTGTGTGTTCACATAAGGTCTTCGTGTGTGAGACAGAGAAACAGACCACTACATATACTGGAAGTGTGTGTGTGTGTGTGTGTGTGTGTGTGTGTGTGTGTGTGGTTTCTTCTGCCGGCCTTCCGCTAACTTTTTTTCGACTTTGTTGCAAATTTCGTTGCGCGAGTTTCGTGTTGTCTCGCACACACACACACACACACACACACACACACACACACACACACATACACACACACACACACACACACACACACACACACACACGTCTGTGTATATGTACCGGTTGGGCTGGGGTAAGTGTAGGGTATGGGTCAAATGGTAGTTAAAGATCACCTGGTTCCGGCAGTCTGTCCACAGTCCACCCAGCTGTTCATCCTTCTCTTCGAGGGTGCTCGGTTATGTTGGTACCTCTGCCTTAAGCAAGGATATATATGCTGTAAATGGAAATGGAGAAGAAGAGCTTGTAGATTTATGTGCTGAAAAAGGACTGATGATTGGGAATACCTGGTTTGAAAAGCGAGATATACATAAGTATACGTATGTAAGTAGGAGAGATGGCCAAAGAGCGTTATTGGATTACGTGTTAATTGATAGGCGCGCGAAAGAGAGACTTTTGGATGTTAATGTGCTGAGAAGTGCAACTGGAGGGATGTCTGATCATTATCTTGTGGAAGCTAAGGTGAAGATTTGTATGGGTTTTCAGAAAAGAAGAGAGAATGTTGGGGTGAAGAGAGTGGTGAGAGTAAGTGAGCCTGGGAAGGAGACCTGTATGAGGAAGTACCAGGAGAGACTGAGTACAGAATGGAAAAAAGGTAAGAGCAAAGGACGTAAGAGGAGTTGGGGAGGAATGGGATGTATTTCGGGAAGCAGTGATGGCTTGCGCTAAAGATGCTTGTGGCATGAGAAGCGTGGGAGGGGGCCAGATTAGAAAGGGTAGTGAGTGGCGGGATGAAGAAGTAAGATTATTAGTAAAAGAGAAGAGAGACATTTGGACGAGTTTTGCAGGGAAATAATGCAAATGACTGGGAGATATAAAAAGAAAGAGGCAGGAGGTCAAGAGAAAGGTGCAAGAGGTGAAAAGAGGGCAAATGAGAGTTGGGGTGAGAGAGCATCGTTAAATTTTTGGGCGAATAAAAAGACGTTTTGGAAGGAGGTAAATAAAATGCGTAAGACAAGAGAACAAATGGGAACATCGGTAAAGGGGGCAAATGGAGAGGTAATGAGAAGTAGTGGTGATGTGAGAAGGAGATGGAGTGAGTATTTTGAAGGTTTGTTGAATCTGTTTGATGATAGAGTGGCAGATATAGGGTGTTTTGGTCGAGGTGGTGTGCCAAGTCAGTGAGAATGATTTAGTAAACAGAGGAGAGGTAGTAAAAGCTTTGCGGAAGATGAAAGCCGGCAAGGCGGCGGGTTTGGATGGTATTGCAGTGGAATTTATTAAAAAAGGGGGTGACTGTATTGTTGACTGGTTGGTAAGGTTATTTAATGTATGTATGACTCATGGTGAGGTGCCTGAGGATTGGCGGAATGCGTGCATAGTGCCATTGTACAAAGGCAAAGGGGATAAGAGTGAGTGCTCAAATTACAGAGGTATAAGTTTGTTGAGTATTCCTGGTAAATTATATGATGATGATGTGATCATTACACGAAAGTGCACTTGGGAACTTAACACGTTTCATTCCCACCCCTCGTGGACGTATAGGAATATACTTGATCACACGCTCAACTGTGCTCCTTTTCAGCATATATATATATATATATATATATATATATATATATATATATATATATATATATATATAGCGTTAATGAGGTGGCATTCAGTTGTCCATATATATCGCTTCAGGAGACATGACGTATAGAAAAGGCAGTGAGAGAGAGAGAGAGAGAGAGAGAGAGAGAGAGAGAGAGAGAGAGAGAGAGAGAGAGAGAGAGAGAGAGAGATGTAGCACAGTGTACGTTGCGGGTGTAGCGCAGTGTAGGACGCGGGTGTAGCACAGTGTAGGACGCGGGTGTAGCACAGTGTAGGCCGCGGGTGTAGCACAGTGTAGGCCGCGGGTGTAGCACAGTGTAGGCCGCGAGTGTAGCACCGTGTAGGCCGCGGGTGTAGCACAGTGTAGGACGTGGGTGTAGCACAGTGTAGGCCGCGGGTGTAGCACAATGTAGGCCGCGGGTGTAGCACAGTGTAGGCCGCGGGTGTAGCACAGTGTAGGACGCGGGTGTAGCACGCCTAGGGCGGGGAGGCGGGCGTGGCCGCCCGCCACACTGTGCTGTACAACGCCGCCCACCGTCAGCTGCCACAGATATGCTGACGACGGGATATGGGTGGGTGAAGCGGGCGGCGCGTGCCCCCCCCCCCCCCCTCCTACCCCCACGGGGCGCGTAGTGACACCCACTTGTTTTGAGTTAATTACGTTTTCCTTTTGAGACGTCTCCAAACACACCTCCCAACTCTCTCTCTCTCTCTCTCTCTCTCTCTCTCTCTCTCTCTCTCTCTCTCTCTCTCTCTCTCTCCCACGCCCACAATCAAACCGACATTGGAGTTATGGGAGAGTGGACGCCCTCCCACACCCACACCCCCACACCTGTATGGCACACGCCCCCACACACCCCCACACCTGGGTATGGCACACGCCCCCCCACACCCCCACACGTATGGCACACGCCTCTCACACGTATGGCACACGCCCCTCCACCCCCAGACGTATGGCACACGCCCCCCCCACCCCCACACCTGGGTGTGGCACACGCCCCCCCACACCCCCACACGTATGGCACACGCCTCTCACACGTATGGCACACGCCCCCCCACCCCCACACGTATGGCACACGCCCCCTCACCCCCACACATATGGCACACGCCCCCCCACCCCCACACGTATGGCACACGCCCCCCCCACCCCCAGACGTATGGCACACGCCCCCCCACCCCCACACATATGGCACACGCCCCCCACACCCCCACACGTATGGCACACGCCTCTCACACGTATGGCACACCCCCCACACCCCCACACATATGGCACACGCCCCCCCCACACCCCCCACACGTATGGCACACCCCCCCCACACCCCCACACCTGGGTGTGGCCAACTTCGCATCTTGAAGTTCAGGCGAGACAAACTTCGAGGCGAAGTTCTGGGTCCGCTGACGATTGAGGATGGGCGTGGAGAACGTGAGAAGTTCACTACTGACCAAAGGTTCAAAGTTCGGGGCCTCGGGTAGCGCCAGGGGGCGCTGGAAGAGCTTGGTCTAATTTGTGGACATTAAATGCATGTTTATGAATATATATGTATGTATGGATGTATGTATATGTGTATGTATGTGTGTATGTATGCGTATTGATGTGTTCGTTGAGAAGGTACCAGATGTGAGATGTCTTACGGGCGTGGAGGTGTGTGCAATGTCATAACAAGTGGTGTGGTGAAAAGAGGAGAGGTGGCGAAAGCCCTGCGTAAGGTGGAGCGCGACAAAGTGGCCGGAGTGGATGGGAATGCAGCTGAATTTTCTTAAGAAAGTGGGCGATTGTCTTGCTATTTAGTTAGGTAGGATTTTCAGTGGTTATGTACACTGGAATGCGCATTTTAGAATTACACACACACACACACACACACACACACACACACACACACACACACACACATACATATATATATATATATATATATATATATATATATATATATATATATATATATATATATATATATATATATAATGTTTGTGTGTGTGTGTATTCATACAAATACGCTATTTCCCGCATAAGCGAGGTAGCGTTAAGAACAGAGGACAGAACCTCAGAGGGAATATCCTCACTTGGCCCCCTTCTCTGTTCCCTCTCTTGGAAAATTCAAAACGAGAAGGGAGGATTTCCAGCCCCACCCTCGCTCCCTCCCCTTTTAGTCGCCTTCTACGACACGCAGGGAATACGTGGGAAGTATTCTTTTCCCCATATCCCCATCGTAAGGTATACGTAAGGTAAGGTAAGGTGCCAGACCCAGCTGTGGGGGGTAGAAGACCTCCCAAACCATCGTAAGGTAAGGTAAGGTAAGGTAAGGTGCCAGACCCAGCTGTGGGGGGTAGAAGACCTCCCAAACCATCGTAAGGTATACGTAAGGTAAGGTAAGGTGCCAAACCCAGCTGTGGGGGGTAGAAGACCTCCCAAACCATCGTAAGGTATACGTAAGGTAAGGTGCCAGACCCAGCTGTGGGGGGTAGAAGACCTCCCAGACCATCGTAAGGTAAGGTAAGGTGCCAGACCCAGCTGTGGGGGGTAGAAGACCTCCCAAACCATCGTAAGGTATACGTAAGGTAAGGTGCCAGACCCAGCTGTGGGGGGTAGAAGACCTCCCAAACCATCGTAAGGTAAGGTAAGGTAAGGTAAGGTTCCAGACCCAGCTGTGGGGGGTAGAAGACCTCCCAAACCATCGTAAGGTATACGTAAGGTAAGGTAAGGTGCCAAACCCAGCTGTGGGGGGTAGAAGACCTCCCAAACCATCGTAAGGTATACGTAAGGTAAGGTGCCAGACCCAGCTGTGGGGGGTAGAAGACCTCCCAAACCATCGTAAGGTAAGGTAAGGTGCCAGACCCAGCTGTGGGGGTAGAAGACCTCCCAAACCATCGTAAGGTATACGTAAGGTAAGGTAAGGTGCCAGACCCAGCTGTGGGGGGTAGAAGACCTCCCAAACCATCGTAAGGTATACGTAAGGTAAGGTAAGGTGCCAGACCCAGCTGTGGGGGTAGAAGACCTCCCAAACCATCGTAAGGTATACGTAAGGTAAGGTAAGGTGCCAGACCCAGCTGTGGGGGGTAGAAGACCTCCCAAACCATCGTAAGGTATACGTAAGGTAAGGTAAGGTGCCAGACCCAGCTGTGGGGGGTAGAAGACCTCCCAAACCATCGTAAGGTATACGTAAGGTAAGGTGCCAGACCCGGCTGTGGGGGGTAGAAGACCCCCCAAACCATCGTAAGGTATACGTAAGGTAAGGTAAGGTGCCAGACCCAGCTGTGGGGGTAGAAGACCTCCCAAACCATCGAAGGTAAGGTAAGGTGTCAGACCCAGCTGTGGGGGTGTGGGGGTAGAAGACCTCCCAAACCATGGTAAGGTAAGGTGCCAGACCCAGCTGTGGGGGGTAGAAGACCTCCCAAACCATCGAAGGTAAGGTAAGTTGTCAGACCCAGCTGTGGGGGGTAGAAGACCTCCCAAACCATCGTAAGGTATACGTAAGGTAAGGTAAGGTGCCAGACCCAGCTGTGGGGGGTAGAAGACCTCCCAAACCATCGTAAGGTAAGGTAAGGTGCCAGACCCAGCTGTGAGAGGTAGAAGACCTCCCAAACCATCGTAAGGTAAGGTAAGGTGCCAGACCCAGCTGTGGGGGGTAGAAGACCTCCCAAACCATCGTAAGGTATATGTAAGGTAAGGTGCCAGACCCAGCTATGGGGGGTAGAAGACCTCCCAAACCATCGTAAGGTATACGTAAGGTAAGGTAAGGTGCCAGACCCAGCTGTGGGGGGTAGAAGACCTCCCAAACCATCGTTAGGTATACGTAAGGTAAGGTAAGGTGCCAGACCCAGCTGTGGGGGGTAGAAGACCTCCCAAACCATCGTAAGGTATACGTAAGGTAAGGTAAGGTGCCAGACCCAGCTGTGGGGGGTAGAAGACCTCCCAAACCATCGTAAGGTATACGTAAGGTAAGGTAAGGTGCCAGACCCAGCTGTGGGGGGTAGAAGACCTCCCAAACCATCGTAAGGTATACGTAAGGTAAGGTGCCAGACCCAGCTGTGGGGGTAGAAGACCTCCCAAACCATCGTAAGGTATACGTAAGGTAAGGTGCCAGACCCAGCTGTGGGGGGTAGAAGACCTCCCAAACCATCGTAAGGTATACGTAAGGTAAGGTAAGGTGCCAGACCCAGCTGTGGGGGGTAGAAGACCTCCCAGACCATCGTAAGGTAAGGTAAGGTGCCAGACCCAGCTGTGGGGGGTAGAAGACCTCCCAAACCATCGTAAGGTATACGTAAGGTAAGGTGCCAGACCCAGCTGTGGGGGTAGAAGACCTCCCAAACCATCGTAAGGTATACGTAAGGTAAGGTAAGGTGCCAGACCCAGCTGTGGGGGGTAGAAGACCTCCCAAACCATCGTAAGGTATACGTAAGGTAAGGTAAGGTGCCAGACCCAGCTGTGTGGGGGGTAGAAGACCTCCCAAACCATCGTAAGGTAAGGTAAGGTGCCAGACCCAGCTGTGGGGAGTAGAAGACCTCCCAAACCATCGTAAGGTAAGGTAAGGTGCCAGACCCAGCTGTGGGGGTAGAAGACCTCCCAAACCATCGTAAGGTATACGTAAGGTAAGGTAAGGTGCCAGACCCAGCTGTGGGGGGTAGAAGACCTCCCAAACCATCGTAAGGTATACGTAAGGTAAGGTAAGGTGCCAGACCCAGCTGTGGGGGGTAGAAGACCTCCACCCCCCCCCCCTCAGTTATTCTACGACGTACCGCCATTACGTCATTCCGAGCTCGTTTACCTGTGTGACATTTCACGTAATTATATCATTAACCTTCCTCGTTTCCCGATATAGCAAGATAGCGCCTCTGTATAGCTCAGTGTGGGGGTCCGTGTTATTATAATCGCCGTTTATCATTTATCTAGTTATCATTAGCCTCAGGGTCTATAGCGGCCTCCTAAGGCTGCGCTACGTACAGTAGCAGGGCAGTGTGGAAGACGCCTTTAGATACAGCCTCGCAAAAATATATATATATATATATATATATATATATATATATATATATATATATATATATATATATATATATATATATATATTGGAATATGTATTGGAAAGGATCACAATTTTGCGCGTGATCAAGATATTCCTATGAGTCCACGGGGAAAATGAAACCGGATAAGTTGCCAAGTGCACTTTCGTGTAATAATCACATCACCAGGGGAGACATGAGAGAAATATAACAGTCAGTTGATGATAACGAAGAGACGAAGCTAGGACGCCATTTTGGCGTCCTAGCTTCGTCTCTTGTTATATTTCTCTCTTGTGTCTCCCCTGATGATGTGATTATTATACGAAAGTGCACTTGGGAACTTATCCTGTTTCATTTTCCCCCCGTGGACTCATAGGAATATATATATATATATATATATGCACACAAAATGGCTGGTGTGTCATTGTCTTACTGGAATTTCTGTGGTTTTGGAATGGATGAACAACCATGGATTTAAACTAGAAAATTTAGAAACTGGAAGGGTGATAATACTGAGCACACCAGATGCAGGAACGTGGGAGCATCATTCTAGTAGGCTCTTGACACAGCTATTGAGCATGAAGCTAAGGCCACGAGCCAGTCTTACTCTTAGTTCTTGTATTTAATCATGTGTGCTGTGCTTATGCTTGCTATTTTTGTCATTAATTTTGTGAAAATGATGTGCGAAATGAGTTCTTCTGATAATGAAATGCAGCCTATTGATTGAGGCTTCTTTTGGATGAGAAAGAGAATGTAAAACAGTATAAAAGTGTGGCATTGAGGGAGAAACTTGCCTTTTTGGTTATTACTATTATTGTTATTATTATCATTATTATTATTTATTTTTCTTATTATACTTTGTCGCTGTCTCCTGCGTTAGCAAGGTAGCGCTAATTATTATTGTTGTTATTATTATTATTTATCCCTGGGGATAGGGGAGAAAGAATACTTGCCACGTATTCCCTGCGTGTCGTAGAAGGCGACTAAAAGGGGAGGGAGCGGGTGGCTGGAAATCCTCCCCTCTCAGTTTTTTTTTAATTTTCCAAAAGAAGGAACAGAGAAGGGGGCCAGGTGAGGATTTTCCCTCTAAGGCCCAGTCCTCTGTTCTTAACGCTACCTCGCAAATGCGGGAAATGGCGAATCGTATGAAAAAAAAAAAAAAAAAAATATATATTATATATATATATATATATATATATATCATCAGTGTGGGGGATTTTGCATTTACGGTGGGTAGTGCTTCGAGCGAGTTGTAACGTCTCCGTTTCCCTTCCCCGCAGGTGTAGCGTCGGGAGAGCCGCTGAAGACGAGGTTCGTGGGCAGCATTGGCAACGTCACTGTTACGGTGGGGCGAGATGCGTCACTCTCCTGCACTGTTGAAGATCTGGGAGAGCACAAGGTGAGTACCACTCTCACTTACCTCTCACACCACTCTCACTCAGCTGGTTACCTCTCATACACTCTCACTCATCTGGGTACCTCTCACACCACTCTCACTCATCTGGGTACCTCTCACACCACTCTCACTCACCTGGGTACCTCTCACACCACTCTCACTCATTTGGGGTACCTCTCACACCACTCTCACTCATCTGGGTACCTCTCACACCACTCTCACTCATCTGGGTACCTCTCACACCACTCTCACTCATCTGGGTACCTCTCGCACCACTCTCACTCATCTGGGTACCTCTCACACCACTCTCACTCATCTGGGTACCTCTCACACCACTCTCACTCACTTGGGGTACCTCTCACACCACTCTCACTCGCCTGGTTGTCTCTCACACCACTCTCACTCACCTGTGGTACCTCTATCACCACTCTCACTCACTTGGGGTACCTCTCACACCACTCTCACTCACTTGGGGTACCTCTCACACCACTCTCACTCATCTGGGTACCTCTCACACCACTCGCACTCACCTGGCACTGTCCTGCACTGTTGAAGATCTGGGAGAGCACAAGGTGAGTACCACTCTCACTTGGGGTTACCTCTCACACCACTCTCACTCATCTGGGTACCTCTCGCACGACTCTCACTCACTTAGGGTACCTCTGTCACCACTCTCACTCACTTGGGTACCTCTCAAACCACTCTCACTCACCTGGTTACCTCTCACACCACTCTCACTCGCCTGGTTCCCACTCTCACTCACCTGGTTACCTCTCACACCACTCTCACTCGCCTGGTTCTCTCTCACACCACTCTCACTTACTTGGCTACCTCTCGCACCACTCTCACTCGGGTACCTCTCACACCACTATCACTCTCCTGGGTACATCTCACACCACTCTCACTCACTTGGTCAATCTTTCCTCACTCATTCTCTCCATGTGCCCAAACCATTTCAAAACACCCTCTTCTGCTCTCTCAACCACGCTCTTTTTATTTCCACACATCTCTCTTACCCTTACGTTACTTACTCGATCAAACCACCTCACACCTTACATTGTCCTCAAACATCTCATTTCCAGCACATCCATCCTCCTGCGCACAACTCTATCCATAGCCCACGCCTCGCAACCATACAACATTGTTGGAACCACTATTCCTTCAAACATACCCATTTTTGCTTTCCGAGATAATGTTCTCGACTTCCACACATTCTTCAAGGCTCCCAGAATTTTCGCCCCCCTCCCCCACCCTATGAATCCACTTCCGCTTCCATGGTTCCATCCGCTCCAGATCCACTCCCAGATATCTAAAACACTTTACTTCCTCCAGTTTTCTCCTTCAAACTTACCTCCCCCGTTGAATTTGACCCTCAACCCTACTGTACCTAATACCCTTGCTCTTATTCACATTTACTCTTAACTTTCTTCTTTCACACACTTTACCAAACTCAGTCACCAGCTTCTGCAGTTTCTCACATGAATCAGCCCCCAGCGCTGTATCATATATAAATATATATATATATATATATATATAATACATGGGTATAAGTTTGTTGAGTATATCTGGTAAATTATATGGGAGGGTATTGATTGAGAGGTGATAGGCAATGACAGAGCATCAGATTGGGAAGAGCAGTGTGGTTTTCAGAAGTGGTAGAGGATGTGTGGATCAGGTGTTTGCTTTGAAGAATGTATGTGAGAAATACTTAGAAAAGCAAATGGATTTGTATGTAGCATTTATGGATCTGGAGAAGGCATATGATAGAGTTGATAGAGATGCTCTGTGGAAGGTATTAAGAATATATGGTGTGGGAGGCAAGTTGTTAGAAGCAGTGAAAAGTTTTTATCGAGGATGTAAGGCATGTGTACGTGTAGGAAGAGAGGAAAGTGATTGGTTCTCAGTGAATGTAGGTTTGCGGCAGGGGTGTGTGATGTCTCCATGGTTGTTTAATTTGTTTATGGATGGGGTTGTTAGGGAGGTAAATGCAAGAGTTTTGGAAAGAGGGGCAAGTATGAAGTCTGTTGGGGATGAGAGAGCTTGGGAAGTGAGTCAGTTGTTGTTCGCTGATGATACAGCGCTGGTGGCTGATTCATGTGAGAAACTGCAGAAGCTGGTGACTGAGTTTGGAAAAGTGTGTGGAAGAAGAAAGTTAAGAGTAAATGTGAATAAGAGCAAGGTTATTAGGTACAGTAGGGTTGAGGGTCAAGTCAATTGGGAGGTGAGTTTGAATGGAGAAAAACTGGAGGAAGCGAAGTGTTTTAGATATCTGGGAGTGGATCTGGCAGCGGATGGAACCATGAAAGCGGAGGTGGATCATAGGGTGGGGGAGGGGGCGAAAATCCTGGGGGCCTTGAAGAATGTGTGGAAGTCGAGAACATTATCTCGGAAAGCAAAAATGGGTATGTTTGAAGGAATAGTGGTTCCAACAATGTTGTATGGTTGCGAGGCGTGGGCTATGGATAGAGTTGTGCGCAGGAGGATGGATGTGCTGGAAATGAGATGTTTGAGGACAATGTGTGGTGTGAGGTGGTTTGATCGAGTGAGTAACGTAAGGGTAAGAGAGATGTGTGGAAATAAAAAGAGCGTGGTTGAGAGAGCAGAAGAGGGTGTTTTGAAATGGTTTGGTCACATGGAGAGAATGAGTGAGGAAAGATTGACCAAGAGGATATATGTGTCGGAGGTGGAGGGAACGAGAAGTGGGAGACCAAATTGGAGGTGGAAAGATGGAGTGAAAAAGATTTTGAGTGTTCGGGGCCTGAACATGCAGGAGGGTGAAAGGTGTTTAAGGAATAGAGTGAATTGGAACGATGTGGTATACCGGGGTCGACGTGCTGTCAATGGATTGATCCAGGGCATGTGAAGCGTCTGGGGTAAACCATGGAAAGTTCTGTGGGGCATGGATGTGGAAAGGGAGCTGTGGTTTCGGTGCACTATTACATGACAGCTAGAGACTGAATGTGAACGAATGGGGCCTTTGTTGTCTTTTCCTAGCGCTACCTCGCACACATGAGGGGGAGGGGGTTGTTATTCCATGTGCGGCGGGGTGGCGATGGGAATAAATAAAGGCAGACTGTATGAATTATGTATATGTGTATATATGTATATGTCTGTGTGTGTATATATATGTATACTTTGAGATGTATAGGTATGTATATTTGTGGGTGTGGATGTGTATGTATATACATGTGTATGTGGGTGGGTTGGGCCATTCTTTCGTCTGTTTCCTTGCGCTACCTCGCTAACGCGGGAGAAGGCGACAAAGCCAATATATATATATATATATATATATATATATATATATATATATATATGATAGAATAACTTATTAGTCGAATAATAGACTTGTGGTGAACCTTTAGAAAACCTAATCGAACCTCGAGAGTGTAGAGAAAAAAAACCCACAGAAACCATCCAGGAAGCAACAGCTTCGTCATTCCTTATTCAACAGACGGTAAATAATGTTTGCCGGATTAGAGAGACAACGAGTCCGGGTGCGGTTAACCGGACTGCCTCCGTACTGGGTCGCGTCCCCTCCCTTCCTCCCCCAGTCCAAACCAGGAGCTCGCAGAGAGAGAGGATACAGGTTAGGTCATGCAAGACGGAACATTTTAAGACGAGCGTGGTCTGTCTTCGTAAGACGTCCAGAGATGCAGAGGAGGTGGGTTTATGCATGACGGTGTCTGACGATGGTATGCAGCGATAAGTAACAAGATCATTTGGGTTTATTTGAGCTCGGACGGCACGGCCAACTGAGGCCCTCATCAAGTGCCGGGATGTGGAAAGGGAGCTGTGGTTTCGGTGCATTACACACGACAGGTGGTGACTGAGTGTGGACGAATGGGGCCTTTTGTTGTCTGTTTTCCTAGCGCTACCTCGCTGAAGCAGGCGGGGTAGTGATGCTGTTTCCTGTGGGGCGGGGTAACGCCGGGAAAGGATGAAGGCAAGTGTGTATATATATATATATATATATATATATATATATATATATATATATATATATATATATATATATATATATATATATATATATCTGTGTATGTGTATGTAGATGTACGTATATGTATATGTGCTGATATGTATATGGGCGTGTATGGACGCTTTTGTATACACTGGGACACTTGCTTTCCCAAAATACCCTCACACTGGGACACCCGCTTTCCCCAACATACCCTCACACTGTAGCCTGGGACGCTCGCTATCCCAACATGCCTTAGAGACTAATATGGGTTGCAGTGAAAATGGATCGCGGGAGATGGAAAGGTCACTAGTGTGCTCATACACCTGGCAACGATAGGAATGAGGAAGAGAGGTGGAGAAGGTTTTTGGAAAAGGTGAGTAAGTGTGCCTACAGTTTTGATGGGAGGGATCTAGTATCAGTCATGGTTTAGTTGGACAGGAGACTGGGCAAATGTGGCAGTCGAGGGTTTAAGACCAATGATTAGCTTGTGGAGTTTTGTGCTGCAACAGGGCTGGTGAGTGGGACCATCTGGGTTGAAAACAGGGACATGCATAGAGTATACATGGGTTGGTGGGAAAGATGGTAAACGGGGGCTTTAATGGCATTAATGGATTTGTGTACTAAATGATGAGAGCGAAAAGGAGAGACTCATGGATGTGAATGTGCTGAGAAGGGCAGCAGATGAGATGTTAGTCCATTAACCGGTGGAAGTTTGCGGAAATGTCACCACGGCTGTTTAATCTGTTTAAGGATGGGGAGGTGAGGGTGGTAAATGCAAATGAGTCGTGGAAAGAGGGGAGGGTCTGCAGTCAGTGTGTGTGTGTGTGTGGCTGTGTGTGATTTCCATTCGTGTCTTACAGGGAGAGGGTTTTTTCACTCGTGTTACCCAGTCTCTTAACCTTGTGTATATATGTACCAGCCTAAGCCAGGTATCTATTTATCGACCAGCCCAGAGGGGATGATGAACACCTGGGTTGGGTGAAGGCCGTCTGCCACGCCTAGGATTCGAACCCAGCAACCTGAGCCGAGGGAGTGAAACCTGACAGCCACTTTAGTGGTAACGCTTGTTTGCCAATGGCGTCTTAGCTACGTCTCTTTCATGTATATCAGCTGACTGTTCTACGTTTTTCATCTCATTCTTGTATCTTCCCAGATGATGATGTGATCATTACACGACAGTGCACTTGGCAACTTATCGTGTTTCATTTTCCTCGTTGGTTTATGCATATACTAGATCACGCGCACCACTGTAACCTAATGCAATATATATACATATATATATATATATATATATATATATATATATATATATATATATATATATATATATATATATATATATATATATATATATTTTTTTGTCGCTGTCTCCCGCGTTTGCGAGGTAGCGCAAGGAAACAGACGAAAGAAATGGCCCAAACCCCCCCCCCCCCCATACACATGTATATACATACGTCCACACACGCAAATATACGCGCTAGGAAACAGACGAAGAATGGCCCATCCACTCATATACATGTGAGGGTATGTTGGGGAAAGCGAGTATGAGGAGAACGTACACATTGGTCAGCCAAGGATCAGGGAAGTCCGAGGCAGATTCTGAAGGAAGTCGAGAGGGACTTGGGTCGTCCTTTCTGCCACTCAAACACCCTCCTTCTCTCCTCCTCCTCCTCCAAGCTGGTGATCAGACATTCCATCCTTGAAGCCAGTTGAATATTGAACTCATGTCCTTACCAGAGTGACAGCGACCCTGTTTGAGAATTGGCTATGAGAGAAGAGAGAGTCACTGTTATTTGCTGTGACATTCAACAAATCAGGGTTCGAGATCGTGTCCGTAAGTTGGTTGCTCCAGCCAACCCAGTGTATCTATTTATGTTACATCGTTTTCGTTGTAACGAGACCCAAGACGCTTTGGGTTACAGAGCAGATGGACCGATGGTATTTTATTTATATTGTGTTTTCGACGGTTCACGCAGTTCGTCAGATGTCGCTACTTGGGTCTTGTTAGTAACGTGTTAGAGAGAGAGAGAGAGAGAGAGAGAGAGAGAGAGAGAGAGAGAGAGAGAGAGAGAGAGAGAGAGAGAGAGAGTGAAGGGGAAAGTGAGTGGTTCCTCCACCCCGGTTAGCGTCCCCGTTCGTGACGCGTTCGCGGAGTCGAAGCTGATAGGTTCGAATCCCGGTGGCGGCAGGCGTCCACAGAGTCAGACCCAGCTGTTCATCCTCCCTTAGGGGCTGGTCGATCAACCTAGCGAAGGCTGAGAGAGAGAGAGAGAGAGAGAGAGAGAGAGAGAGAGAGAGAGAGAGAGAGAGAGAGAGAGAGAGAGAGCGGAGGAAGAGGAGAAGAAGAAGAAAAACAAGAAGAAGAACAAGAAGAAGAAGAGAGTGCTCATCCTCCTCGAAGGAGGTTTCTAAATGATTCAGGGGCCGCCCAGGGTCGAGTGCATAGGTTCGAATCCTGGTTGCGGCAGTCGGTCCACGGTCAACCCAGCTGTTCATCCACCCCAAGGTGTTGGTCGATATATAAAGCGTCGATGGGATGGCCTTGATTAGGGCCTCAGTTGCTCGTACCGTCTCCGTTAGAATAACAAAAGAGAGACTTTTGGATGTAGATGTGCTGAGAGGGGCAGCTGGTGAGATGTCTCATCATGATATTGTGGAGGCGAAGATGAAGATTTGTAGAGGTTTTCAGAAGAGAAAATGTTGGGGTGAAGAGAGTGGTGAGAGTAAGTGAGCTTGTAAAAGGGACTTGTAGGAAGAAATGCTAGGAGAGGTTGAGCGTAGAATGGCAAAAGGTGAGAGTAAATGAAGCGAGAAGTGTGTGAGGAATG
>NC_092284.1:9050340-9055340 GCF_036320965.1 Panulirus ornatus
CTATCTATATATCTATCTATCTATCTATCTATCTATCTATCTATCTATCTATCTCTGTGTTTGGCTGCTGGGAGTCACTTGACCATATTTTTCTCAAAACTGCCTCTCATAAAACGCTTTTTTTTTGGGGGGGGGGGGGGGGAGGGGTGAGGTGGGGTTGTGATCACAACCGTTTCGATAAGAGATAACGAATCAAGTCACTAGGCTACAGTGCGCACGTAAGGGAGAGAGAGAGAGAGAGAGAGAGAGAGAGAGAGAGAGAGAGTGAGAGAGAGAGAGAGAGAGGGAGGGAGGGAGAGAGAGAGAGAGAGAGAGAGAGAGAGAGAGAGAGAGAGAACACACACCCCCTCTCCCTCCCCTCTCCTCCCCCCTGCGCTGCTCGAACCCCGCGATTCGTTACGTCCTCCACGTGAAATAAAGGAGAGAGGGGTTGAAAATGTTTAAACCCCCGGTAGACACGATCTATACCGGCCAGAATAAAAAAAAAAAAACGCTCACTGACGAAATAACGCCAGGGTAATGTACCCTGAGGATGATGTGATCATTACACGAAAGTGCACTTGTGAACTTATGTTCTACGTCTTCTATCTCATTCTTGTATCTCCCCTGATGATGATGATGATGTGATCATTACACGAAAGTGCACTTGGCAACTTATGTTCTACGTCTTCTGTCTCATCCTTGTATCTCCCCTGATGATGATGTGATCATTACACGAAAGTGCACTTGTGAACTTATGTTCTACGTCTTCTATCTCATTCTTGTATCTCCCCTGATGATGATGTGATCATTACACGAAAGTGCACTTGTGAACTTATGTTCTACGTCTTCTGTCTCATTCTTGTAGTATCTCCCCTGAGGATGATGTGATCATTACACGAAAGTGCACTTGGCAATTTATCATGTTTCATTTCCCTCCTGTGGACTCACAGGAATATATAGGGAGCTGTGTTTTCGATGCATTACACATGACTGAGTGTGAACGAATGGGGCCTTTTACTGTGTTTTAATGGCGCTACCTCTCTGAAGCGGGGGTTAGAGATGCTGTTTCCTGTGAGGCTGGGTAGCGCCAGGAATAGATGAAGTAAGAATGTGTATATATGTTTGTGTATGTGTATGTATGTATATGTATGTATGGGACTCTCTCTCTCTCTCTCTCTCTCTCTCTCTCTCTCTCTCTCTCTCTCTCTCTCTCTCTCTCTCTATATATATATATATATATATATATATATATATATATATATTCCTATGAGTCCACGGGGAAAATGAAACACGATAAGTTGCCAAGTGCACTTTCGTGTAATAATCACATCATCATCAGGAGAGACACAAGAGAGAAATATAACAGTCAGTTGATGATATACATCGAAGAGACGAAGCTAGGACGCCATTTAGTAAACATGCGATTGTCCAAGACAATCGGGTGGGGTGGTGGGGGCGGGATGATGATGCCGAATGTCGAATGACGTCATGAAAAATACACACACACACACACACACACACACCATCCCCGCCCCGCCCCGCCCCGCTGCTGGTCAATAGCGCACTCACTGGGTACAATGAGAATGTCACTGCAGCCTCCTGAAATGTCAAGGTTGGATATGAAACCTCCTCATCCTCCTACACTGTCTACATATGTAACCTGTGACAGCGATGTGGGCCCCCCTCACGATTTTGTATCCCCCCCCCAAGTGACGTTACGTAACGCACAGTGCGTCATAACGCGAGGTTTCTGGTCCTTTCGAGGCTGTGAGATAGTGAAGATGATGCTGAATGGAATTTATGTACTTTTTAAAGTGCCATACAATGTGTGTGTGGGTGTGCACTGTCAAGATGTAACCTGTTACAGCGATGTGGGCCCCCCTCACGATTTTGTATCCCCCCCAAGTGACGTTACGTAACGTACAGTGCGTCATAACGCGAGGTTTCTGGTCCTCTCGAGGTTGTGAGATAGTGAAGATGATGCTGAATGGAATTTATGTACCGTTACAGTGCCATACAATGTGTGTGTACACTGTCTACATATGTAACCTGTGACAGCGATGTGGGCCCCCCCCCCTCGATTTTGTATCCCCCCCAAGTGACGTTACGTAACGCACAGTGCATGACGTGTGTTTGGTCCTGTCGAGGCTGTGAAATAGTGAAGATGATGCTGAATGGAATTTATGTACTTTTTGAAGTGCCATACAATGTGTGTGTGGGTGTGCACTGTCAAGATGTAACCTGTTACAGCGATGGGGCCCCCTTGATTTTGTACCCCCCCCCCCCCCCCCCCCCCGTGACGTTACGTAACGCACAGTGCATCATAACGTGAGGTTTTTTGGTCCTCTCTAAGCTGTGAGATAGTGAAGATGATGCTGAATGGAATTTATGTATTTTTTAAGTGCCATATAATGTGTGTGTGTGTGGGTTGTCCTCAAGTTGTTTTGAGTGTTAAAAGTCGATATTTTGGAAAGTTTGTCGTCACACGTTTCTTCCAAGATCTCCAAACGATGAAATAGTTTAGATAATTGGAAAAGATTAAATAGTTTAGATAATTGGAAAAGATGAAATAGTTTAGACATTTGGAAATAGAAATAGTTTAGATAATTGGAAAAAAATTAAATAGGTTAGATGATTGGAAAAGATGAAATAGTTTAGATAATTGGAAAAGATTAAATAGTTTAGATGATTGGAAAAGATGAAATAGTTTAGAGAATTCGAAACGACGGAATAGTTTAGATAATTGGGAACTGAAATAGTTTAGATGATTGGAAACTATGAAATACGTAGTTTAGGTAATTGAAAACGAAGTAGTTTAGATTATTGAAAACGATTGATAGTCAAGATAATTGGAAACGATGAAATAGTTTAGATGATTGGAAACTATTATTTAATAGTCAAGATAATTGGAAACGATTAATAGTAAATTGGAAAAAATTGAATAGTTTAGATAACTGAAAATGATGGAATTTAGGTAATTGGAAACGACTATTAGTTAAGATAATTGAAAGCGGTTAATAGTTAAGATAATTGGAAGCACTGAAATAGTTTAGATAATTTGACACTAAACTCGTCTAGGCAAGGGTAGGGAGTCGTAATGATGACGTAACAAGGCATGGGTAAGGAGTCGTAATGATGACGTAACAAGGCATGGGTAGGGGGTCGTATTGATGACGTAACAAGGCATGGGTAGGGAGTCGTAATGATGACGTAACAAGGCATGGGTAGGGGGTCGTATTGATGACGTAACAAGGCATGGGTAGGGAGTCGTATTGATGACGTAACAAGGCATGGGTAGGGAGTCGTAATGATGACGTAACAAGGCATGGGTAGGGGGTCGTATTGATGACGTAACAAGGCATGGGTAGGGAGTCGTATTGATGACGTAACAAGGCATGGGTAGGGGGTCGTATTGATGACGTAACAAGGCATGGGTAGGGGGTTGTATTGATGACGTAACAAGGCATGGGTAGGGGGTCGTATTGATGACGTAACAAGGCATGGGTAGGGGGTCGTATTGATGACGTAATGTGTGTATGTGTGTGTATGTATGTATGTGTGTGTATGTATGTATGTGTGTATGTATGTATGTGTGTGTGTGTGTTTGTGTGTGTGTATGTGTGTGTGTATGTATGTGTGTGTGTGTGTGTGTATATGTGTGTGTGTGTGTGTGTGTAGGGGGTCGTATTGATGACGTAACAAGGCATGGGTAGGGGGTCGTATTGATGACGTAACAAGGCATGGGTAGGGGGTCGTATTGATGACGTAACAAGGCATGGGTAGGGGGTCGTATGTGTGTATGTGTGTGTATGTATGTATGTGTGTGTATGTATGTATGTGTGTATGTATGTATGTGTGTGTGTGTGTTTGTGTGTGTGTATGTGTGTGTGTACGTGTATGTGTGTGTGTATGTGTGTGTGTGTGTGTGTGTGTATGTGTGTGTGTGTGTGTGTGTGTGTGTGTGTGTGTGTGTGTAAACATATGTGTGATGTCTATACTTTCCACGTCCTGAGTCGCCCCCTTCCACTCATCCACTCATCATACACAAGTAATTCCTCATCTCGTTTTCTACAAGTTTCTCGCCCAATTTCATGTTGTGTCTCCTCTTTGCTCTTGCCCTACAGTTCTTGAGGAACTGGTTGGCTCACCACATCATCAGTCTATTTGAAAAACTTGACAAAATAAAAGAAGGGGGTTGTGATCAGGTCACCCCTCACTCTTCTCTCTTCCCAGGGTCGGCGCATTTAAAGCCCTTCTGTCCATACTCCGTAAAACGTAGTTGCCCTAATCCTTGGACCGTGTTCGCTCGCACTGCTCTTCATGACGTGAGCCTCTTTTTGCCCCTCGCCAGGTGAGGGTGGGTGGGCGAGCGCTCGTACCTTGGGGGAAAGTTCAGCCACGCGTTTGCCGGTTCACATTTTTCACTGGCGCGTTGGCAACCGGAACGCATATTCTGTGGTTCGTCCACATCTCCAGGTACCGCTTCGGGTCGTGGGTCGTCTACCTGGTCGACTTTATGAAAAGGGCTTCGTCTACAGACCATGTTACCTTCCTAGTCTATGGTCGTCAACCTGGACGACATAGTGAGCCAGGGTTCGATCCCAGGTATGGAGCGGAGCGATGTGTTCGGTGTCTGACGAGTGAAGCGCTGAGGTCCGGGCAGCGTACAGTGTTGGAGGCGAGGAGCGCCAGGTGGGGATAAGGAAGGACCACTTAGCCCGACACTCGCCCGCCCTCACTGTGATGCGACACTGCGTTCTCCGCCGGTGTTGTTGTTGTTGCTCCTCCCACTGAGCACAGGTCAACCTCTTGATCCTGATTGTTTATGGATTTCAGTCGACCCGACCGACCCCTCCCCAGAGAATCCTGCTTCTCCTTTTCCACATCTCTCTCAACTGTGTCGTTTACCGAGGACGGAGGCTGTGCACCGGGTGGTGGTGGAGGAGGAGTATGAGAACTTACACACTTATGGGCTCAAGGAGAACGCATGCTATAAGGGCCTTTGTGAAAGATTTCTT
>NC_092284.1:9057840-9072840 GCF_036320965.1 Panulirus ornatus
CTACCACCCCGTTGTCTTGAAAGGCGTTGGTCAAGCTGGGCTGTGCATGTTTCAGAAGTGGGAGGGGCTCATGCCTCCTCCTCGCCCACCCCACTGTGGAGGGAAGGACGGAGGAGGGAAGGAGGGAGCTCATTCATCAGTCATGCTGGTGAAGAAACTTTTTCTACTTGCGTGAGGGATTTTTCTCCTCTTGTTAGAACTGCACAGACCGAGTTGATCTGGGTGTCTCCCCGGTAAGTATGTAGTATACGGGGAGCGACGCACAGAGTCACGGTCCCAAGCCAGGCAGTTTGGACTTCCAGCCAATGAAATTGATACCGTCTTTTTGAAGGCATTAGAAGAAAAAGGATGGTAAACAAAGGCTCCCTTTCTCCTCACACTTGGCCAACACGCCGGATGGGAAACTGTTAGGGGGGGAAAAAAATACCTTGCAGGAGTATAGTGTCTGAAGGACATATTCATAGGAAGGTCAGAAAGTAAGGTGCAGTCCCCTTAAAAGGATGTAGAAGAAGAGGTTTGCAAAGGAAAGGCATTCTCTCTCTCTCTCTCTCTCTCTCTCTCTCTCTCTCTCTCTCTCTCTCTCTCTCTCTCTCTCTCTCTCTCTCTCTCTCTCCCCACACACAAAGGCAACACGCAGGACGGGAAACAAGCTGTGAAAAATACCCCGGGGGGGGGGGGGTATGAAAGGGGGGTGACTCAACTGTACAACAAGGTATATGAATACGAATATAGTGTGTGTGTGTGTGTGTGTGTGTGTGTGTGTGATTGTGTGTGTGATTTTCTCGAAAGAAGGAACAGAGAAGGGGGCCAAGTGAGGATTTCCTTCAGAGGCTCAGTCCTCTATTCTTGACCCTACCTCGCTAACGTGGGAAGTGGCGAATAGTATGAAAGAATATATATATATATATATAATATATATATATATATATATATATATATATATATATATATATATATATATATATTATATATATATATATATATATATATATATATATATATATATATATATATATATATATATATATATATATATTATATATATATATATATATATATATATATATATATATATTTTTTTTTTTTTTTTTTTTTTGCCGCTGTCTCCCGCGTTTGCGAGGTAGCGCAAGGAAACAGACGAAAGAAATGGCCCAACCCACCCCCATACACATGTATATACATACGTCCACACACGCAAATATACATACCTACACAGCTTTCCATGGTTTACCCCAGACGCTTCACATGCCTTGATTCAATCCACTGCCAGCACGTCAACCCCGGTATACCACATCGCTCCAATTCACTCTATTCTTAGCCCTCCTTTCACCCTCCTGCATGTTCAGGCCCCGATCACACAAAATCTTTTTCACTCCATCTTTCCACCTCCAATTTGGTCTCCCTCTTCTCCTCGTTCCCTACACCTCCGACACATGTATCCTCTTGGTCAATCTTTCCTCACTCATTCTCTCCATGTGACCAAACCATTTCAAAACACCCTCTTCTGCTCTCTCAACCACGCTCTTTTTATTTCCACACATCTCTCTTACCCTTACGTTACTTACTCGATCAAACCACCTCACACCACACATTGTCCTCAAACATCTCATTTCCAGCACATCCATCCTCCTGCGCACAACTCTATCCATAGTCCACGCCTCGCAACCATACAACATTGTTGGAACCACTATTCCTTCAAACATACCCATTTTTGCTTTCCGAGATAATGTTCTCGACTTCCACACATTCTTCAAGGCTCCCAGAATTTTCGCCCCCTCCCCCACCCTATGATCCACTTCCGCTTCCATGGTTCCATCCGCTGCCAGATCCACTCCCAGATATCTAAAACACTTCACTTCCTCCAGTTTTTCTCCATTCAAACTCACCTCCCAATTGAATTGACCCTCAACCCTACTGTACCTAATAACCTTGCTCTTATTCACATTTACTCTTAACTTTCTTCTTTCACACACTTTACCAAACTCAGTCACCAGCTTCTGCAGTTTCTCACATGAATCAGCCACCAGCGCTGTATCATCAGCGAACAACAACTGACTCACTTCCCAAGCTCTCTCATCCCCAACAGACTTCATACTCGCCCCTCTTTCCAAAACTCTTGCATTCACCTCCCTAACAACCCCATCCATAAACAAATTAAAAAACCATGGAGACATCACACACCCCTGCCGCAAACCTACATTCACTGAGAACCAATCACTTTCCTCTCTTCCTACACGTACACATGCCGTACATCCTCGATAAAAACTTTTCACTGCTTCTAACAACTTGCCTCCCACACCATATATTCTTAATACCTTCCACAGAGCATCTCTATCAACTCTATCATATGCCTTCTCCAGATCCATAAATGCTACATACAAATCCATTTGCTTTTCTAAGTATTTCTCACATACATTCTTCAAAGCAAACACCTGATCCACACATCCTCTACCACTTCTGAAACCACACTGCTCTTCCCCAATCTGATGCTCTGTACATGCCTTCACCCTCTCAATCAATACCCTCCCATATAACTTACCAGGAATACTCAACAAACTTATACCTCTGTAATTTGAGCACTCACTCTTATCCCCTTTGCCTTTGTACAATGGCACTATGCACGCATTCCGCCAATCCTCAGGCACCTCACCATGAGTCATACATACATTAAATAACCTTACCAACCAGTCAACAATACAGTCACCCCCTTTTTTTAATAAATTCCACTGCAATACCATCCAAACCTGCTGCCTTGCCGGCTTTCATCTTCCGCAAAGCTTTTACTACCTCTTCTCTGTTTATATATATATATATATATATATATATATATATATATATATATATATATATATATATATATATATACATACGTGTGTGTGCGTGTGTTCGCCATTTCCCGCGTTAGCGAGGTAGCGTTAAGAACAGAGGACTGAGCCATAGATGGAATATCCTCACTTGGCCCCCAGGGATATATATACGTATATTGGAAAGGATTACAATTTTGCGCGTGATCAAGTGCACTTTCGTGTAATAAACACATCATCAGGGGATGTGATTATTACACGAAAGTGCACTTGGGAACTTTTCGTGTTTCATTTTCCCCGTGGACTCATAGGATATACGTATATATATATACGTATATATATATATATATATATATATATATATATATATATATATGTACATCAATGCCTCTCGCCTATTTTTTGGACATATATATATAAGGACTCGTTATCTGGCATAGCTCTATTGACCTGCGAGATTTATCGTCCGTTTTCTTTATGCTCGCCTCGCGTTTTCTTTGTCTCTCTGTCCCTCTCCCCTATATTTCTCTCTCTCTCTCTCCTCTCTCTCTCTCTCTCCTCTCTCTCTCTCTCTCTCTCTCTCTCTCTCTTCCTCCTCTTCCCTATATTTGATTTGTCTCTCTCGTTTTCCTGCCTGATTACTCTTTTGCCCACCTATATTTGTCTCTCTCTCTCTCTCTCTCTCCTCTCTCTCTCTCTCTCCCTATTTTTTGTCTTCTCTCTTCTCTCCCTTTCTCCTCTCCCCCTAATTTGTCCTCTCTCTCCTCTCTCTCTCTCTCACTCTCTCTCTCTCCTCTCTCTCTCCTATATTTTTGTCTTCTCTCTTTCTCCCTTTCTCTCTCCCCCCTATAGTTTTGTCCTTCTCCTCTCTCTCTCTCTCTCTCCTCCATCATCTCTCTCTCTCTCTCTCTCTCTCTCTCTCTCCCTATATTTTTTGTCTTCTCTCTTTCTCCCTTTCTCTCTCCCCCCTATATTTTGTCCTCTCTCTCTCTCTCTCTCTCTCTCTCTCTCTCTCTCTCTCTCTCTCTCTCTCTCTCTCTCTCTCCCTATATTTTTTGTCTTCTCTCTTTCTCCCTTTCTCTCTCCCCCCTATATTTTGTCCTCTCTCTCTCTCTCTCTCTCTCTCTCTCTCTCTCTCCATCTCTCTCTCTCTCTCTCTCTCTCTCTCTCCCTATATTTTTTGTCTTCTCTCTTTCTCCCTTTCTCTCTCCCCCCTATATTTTGTCCTCTCTCTCTCTCTCTCTCTCTCTCTCTCTCTCTCTCTCTCTCTCTCTCTCTCTCTCTCCCTATATTTTTTGTCTTCTCTCTTTCTCCCTTTCTCTCTCCCCCCTATATTTTGTCCTCTCTCTCTGTCTCTCTCTCTCTCTCTCTCTCTCTCTCTCTCTCTCTCTCTCTCTCTCTCTCTCTCTCTCTCTCACACACACACAACACTGGGAGGAGGATATGGGTTAAGACCAGGAGACTATGTAACAATGAGGGCGCCCCTGAGGTAATTATGATATTATATAAAGCAAAGCGGAATAGTGAGAGGTGTAGAAAATGGATTGTGGGAAGAAAATGGAGTGTGGAAGGGATACTTTAAAGAAAACAGAGCTTTTATAGGATTGTGGGGAAGAAAATGGAGTGTGGAAGGGATACATAAAAAAAGATTATAGGATTGTGGGGAAGAAAATGGAGTGTGGAAGGGATACTTAAAAAAAGGACTTTTATAGGCTTGTGGGAAAGAAAATGGAGTGTGGAAGGGATACTTTAAAAAAATGAGCTTTTATAGGATTGTGGGGAAGAAAATGGAGTGTGGAAGGGATACTTAAAGAAAAACAAGAGCTTTTATAGGATTGTCGGGAAGAAAATGGAGTGTGGAAGGGTTACTTAAAAACAGAGCTTTTATAGGATTGTGGGGAAGAAAATGGAGTGTGGAAGGGTTACTTAAAAAAGAATGAGCTTTTATAGGATTGTGGGGAAGAAAATGGAGTGTGGAGGGATACTTAAAAAAAAATGAGCTTTTATAGGATTGTGGGGAAGAAAATGGAGTGTGGGAGGGATACTTAAAAAAAAATGAGCTTTTATAGGATTGTGGGGAAGAAAATGGATTGTGGAGGGGATACTTAAAAAAAATGAGCTTTTATAGGATTGTGGGGAAGAAAATGGAGTGTGGAAGGGTTACTTAAAAATAGAGCTTTTATAGGATTGTGGGGAAGAAAATGGAGTGTGGAAGGGATGCTTAAAAAAAACAGAGCGTTTATAGGATTGTGGGAAAGAAAATGGAGTGTGGAAGGGATACTTAAAAAAAAACAAGAGCTTTTATACACTTCGTAAAGCTATGGACGACACAGGGCGCGGAAGAGGAAGGCTAATATGTGGTCCTGGCCTGCGCCGCGCCCGCGCCTCTCCTCTCCGTAGCAGAGCAGTGCAGGGGCCTTGTCACGGGCGTGTTCGATGGGTCATGGACACGTCGGGGGGCCCGCCCGTGTGACATAGACAGACAGACAGACAGACACGCCCTGTGTGTGTGTGTGTGTGTGTGTGTGTGTGTGACAGACAGACAGACACGCCCTCTCTGTGTGTGTGTGTGTGTGTGTGACAGACAGACAGACACGCCCTGTGTGTGTGTGTGTGTGTGTGTGTGTGTGTGTGTGTGTGAGTGTGTGTGTGACAGACAGACAGACACGCCCTGTGTGTGTGTGTGTGTGTGTGTGTGTGTGTGTGTGTGTGTGTGTGTGTGTGTGTGTGTGACAGACAGACAGACACGCCCTGTGTGTGTGTGTGTGTGTGTGTGTGAGTGTGTGTGTGACAGACAGACAGACACGCCCTCTGTGTGTGTGTCTGTGTGTGTGTGTGTGTGTGTGTGTGTGTGACAGACAGACAGACACGCCGTGTGTGTGTGTGTGTGTGTGTGTGTGTGTGTGTGTGTGTGTGTGTGTGTGTGTGTGAGTGTGTGTGTGACAGACAGACAGACACGCCGTGTGTGTGTGTGTGTGTGTGTGTGTGTGTGTGTGTGTGTGTGTGACAGACAGACAGACACGCCCTGTGTGTGTGTGTGTGTGTGTGTGTGTGTGTGTGTGTGTGTGTGTGTGTGTGTGAGTGTGTGACAGACAGACAGACACGCCCTCTGTGTGTGTGTGTGTGTGTGTGTGTGTGTGTGTGTGTGAGAGAGAGAGAGACAGACAGACACGCCCTGTGTGTGTGTGTCTGTGTGTATGTGTGTGTGTGTGTGAGAGACAGACCGACACGCCCTGTATGTGTGTGTGTGTGTGTGTGTGTGTGTGTATGTGTTTGACAGATGCTGTGCCCCTGCTGGTGTGAGGCGAAGTGTGAGGAGGGAGGGAGCCAGGTATGAGGGCCGGTGAGTGAGTGAGTGGACCAGGTCCCTCCCTCACACATTTTAGCGTCGTGATTGGAAATATAGAGCATGGCTTCCCCTGGGATGATGGGGAGTTTGTGGTTGTTTGCGGCGGTCAACAAGCCCCCCCCCCCCTCGCCCTTTTGAAATGGCCATTTAACGACTTGGTTCCCCTGTGGTTCGGGCCGCCCTGAGGTTAAGTCTCCCGCGTTAGCGAGGTAGCGCAAGGAAACAGGCGAAAGAATGGCCCATCCCACCCACATACACGTGTGTGTACATACACACGTCCACGCACGCACGTATACATACCTATACATCTCAACGTATACATACACATATACATCTATACACATGTACATGTTCATACTTTGCTGCCTTCATCCATTCCCGTCGCCACCTCGCCACACATGAAATAGCAACACATCCAGGTAACGTCTACGAAAGTGGACCTCAAATTGGAAATCGATTTCAGTTGTAAATATTCACACCGTGTGTGTGTGTGTGTGTGTGTGTGTGTGTGTGTGTGTGTGTTATCTTGCCGACAGATGGCTCTGCGTGTTCTTGTTCCTTGCTTCCTATGTTTTTTCCCGTTATCGCTATAGGTGAACACACAGCACTCATCACCTCACCTCATGGCCTCACAACTCATCACCACACCTCATGGCCTCACAACTCATCAACACACCTCATGGTCTCACAACTCATGGCCTCACAACTCATCACCACACCTCATGGCCTCACAACTCATCACCACGTCTCATGGTCTCACAACTCATGGCCTCACAAATCATCACCACACCTCATGGCCTCACAACTCATCAACACACCTCATGGCCTCACAACTCATCAACACACCTCGTGGCCTCACAACTCATCACCACACCTCATGGCCTCACAACTCATCAACATACCTCATGGCCTCACAACTCATCAACACACCTCATGCCCTCACAACTCATCACCACACCTCATGGCCTCATCATTACCGCACCTCATGGCCTCACAACTCATCAACACACCTCGTGGCCTCACAACTCATCAACACACCTCATGGCCTCACAACTCATCCCCACACCACATGGACCCCCATCATCACCACACCTCACAACTCATCACCACATCACATGGACCCCCACATCACCACCACCGCCACACCTTAAGACTTGATCCCTCATAACCCAGGGCGAGACACAAAAAGACTTCTGCTTAAAACTCCCTCTCCTTCTTCCCCCTCCCGCCCTCATGAATTTCACGCAGGGTTTCGACCCAGTCGCCCATCCAACATCTATCAACAAAGCCATCAACACGGACAGTAATGGCGGGGTTTGATACCCTTAGCTTGTAAAGTTACTCCTAGAGAAATGTGGTCATAGTGGTGGGGAAAGGGGTTTCACAAGGGACCATCTCCACTCACCCATTCCCTCACCTCCTGAGGTTGCAGTCAGTGGAGACCCCCTACCCCCCCAGAGCCTCGTAAACTGCTCACAGGTGGATGCGCAGGTGTGGACACCGTCCCTAACCAAAGATCGTGGTTGTCTACGTCATCTCAGCTTCTAACCAACACCGTCCCACTCCCTACTGTCTTATTTGGCTCCAGCGCCACTCCAAGTTCTTCAGTCCATCAAGCTTCCAACCCTGTCCCACCCCCTACTGTCTCGCTAGGCCCCAGCACCACTCCAGGTTCTTCAGTCCATCAAGCTTCAAACTCTGTCCCACCCCCTACTGTCATATTTGGCCCCAGCACCACTCCAGGTTCTTCAGTCCGCCGAGCTTCCAACCCCGTCCCACCCCCCTACTGTCTTATTTGGCTCCAGCACCACTCCAGGTTCTTCAGTCCGTCAAGCCTCCAACGCTGTCCCACCCCCTAATGCCTCACTAGGCCCCAGCACCACTCTATGTTCTTCAGTCTATCAAGCCTCCAACCCTGTCCCCACCCCCCTACTGTCTCACTAGACCCCCAGCACCACTCCAGGTTCTTCAGTCCACCAAGCCTCCAACCCTGTCTCATCACCTACTGTCTCACTAGACCCCCCAGCACCACTCCAGGTTTTTCAGTCCACCAAGCCTCCAACCCTGTCCCATCACCTACTGTCTCACTAGGCCCCAGCACCACTCCAGGTTCTTCAGTCCACCAAGCCTCCAACCCTGTCCCATCACCTACTGTCTCACTAGGCCCAAGCACCAATCCATGTTCTTCAGTCCATCAAGCCTCCAACTCTGTCCCACTTCCTAATGTCTCACTAGGCCCCAGCACCACTCAAGGTTCTTCAGTCCATTAAGCCTCCAACCCTGTCCCACCCCCCTACTGTCTCACTAGACCCCCAGCACCACTTCATGTTCTTCAGTCCACCAAGCCTCCAACCCTGTCTCATCACCTACTGTCTCACTAGACCCCCAGCACCACTCCAGGTTCTTCAGTCCACCAAGCCTCCAACCCTGTCCCATCACCTACTGTCTCACTAGGCCCCAGCACCACTCCAGGTTCTTCAGTCCATTAAGCTTCCAACTCTGTCCCACGGCGCGTCAGTCTAAAACAAGGAACCAACTTTGGGGGAGGGGAACGCGTCAACACAACCATCAAACATTCAATCTATCGTGCGCACATTTTGTTCCAAATAGACACGAGATGTCTCAAGTCTCCCGTGTGCGCCTCCCAAACTCGTCAAGATCAACACAGCTCACAACTTGGCCAGGACTCACCCTCGCGTCCTTGGTCTTCCCCCGCACGACACAGGCCATTCTTTTGAGAAGGAGCTGCTGGAGGAGGTATGCAAAGACCATCCCTCAGTCAACACCCTGGTGTGCCTCGCGCCAACCACGCCATCGTCGTCGCCCTGCGTCAACATAAGACCCATTCCCTCCTCCTCCTGCTCCTCCTCCAGGAGTTGTGCCTTCGTCAGCGCCAACACAAGACCCATTCCCTCCTCCTCCAGGAGTCGTGTCTCCGTCGTCGTCAACACAAGACCCATTTCCTCCTCCTCCAGGAGTCGTGTCTCCGTCGTCGTCAACACAAGACCCATTTACTCCTCCTCCTCCTCCAGGAGTCGTGTCTTCGTCAGCGTCAACACAAGACCCATTTACTCCTCCTCCTCCTCCAGGAGTCGTGTCTCCGTCTTCGTCAACACAAGACCCATTCCCTCCTCCTCCAGGAGTTGTGCCTTCGTCAGCGTCAACACAAGACCCATTCCCTCCTCCTCCTCTTCCTTCTCCTCCTCCTCCTCCTCCTCCTCCTCCAGGAGTTGTGCCTTCGTCAGCGTCAACACAAGACCCATTCCCTCCTCCTCCTCCTCCTCCTCCTCCTCCTCCTCCAGGAGTCGTGTCTTCGTCTGCGTCAACGCAAGACCCATTCCCTCCTCCTCCTCCTCCTCCTCCTCCAGGAGTCGTGCCTCCGTCAGCGCCAACACAAGACCCATTCCCTCCTCCTCCTCTTCCTCCTCCTCCAGGAGTCGTGCCTCCGTCAGCGTCAACACAAGACCCATTCCCTCCTCCTCCTCCTCCTCTTCCTCCTCCTCCAGGAGTTGTGCCTCCGTCGTCGTCAACACAAGACCCATTCCCTCTTCCTCCTCTTCCTCCTCCTCCTCTTCCTCCTCCTCCTCCTCCTCCTCCTCCTCCTCCAGCCACCATCACTAGGGTGGGTGGGGGTCGGACGACCTGTGTACAGACCATGTTGTGTACAGACCGACCCTGGTCGGTCTTCCCATGGTCACATCCTCCAGCGACTTGACATACTAACGTCTCTGTGTGTGTTGGTCTGCGTCATGCAAGCTCTTACTTGCGTTGGATCGGGTAAATCATCGAATGACGTGGTTATGATTAATTATACACACACACACACACACACACACACACCCCACGCCTGCCTTACCTCACAAAACCGCTCATCACTACGCGGTATGGCCACCACACACCACACCACACGCCTCTCCACACCATATGACCACACACACCACACGCCTCACCACACGGCCACACACACACCACGCCTCACCACACACCACACCACACCACATGGCCACACACACCACGCCTCACCACACACCACACCACATGGCCACACACACCACGCCTCACCACACACCACACCACACCACACACCACACCACATCACACCACATGGCCACACACACCACGCCTCACCACACACCACACCACACCACACACCACACCACACCACATGGCCACACACACCACGCCTCACCACACACCACACACCATACCACATGGCCACACACACCACGCCTCACCACACACCACACCACATGGCCACACACACCACGCCTCACCACACACCACACCACATGGCCACACACACCACACACCACACCACACCACATGGCCACACACACCACACCTCACCACACCACATGGCCACACCTCACCACACACCACACCACATGGCCACACACACCACTCATTACACCACAGTCAGGCAGCTATGGTCACCTTTCTTAAAAACAAGATATGAATTTAAGCTTTGGCTACAAGTTTAACATTCAGGAACTGTGTGTTGTGTGTGTTCCATACTCTCTCTCTCTCTCTCTCTCTCTCTCTCTCTCTCTCTCTCTCTCTCTCTCTCTCTCTCTCTCTCTCTCTAAGTGCAGTCCATTTCGACCTGTCTCATGTCCGACGCCAGAGTTGGACGTGCGAAATTTCAAAAAAACTATATTGCAAAGACGAATATATATATATATATATATATATATATATATATATATATATATATATATATATATATATATATATATATATATATATATATATTTTTTTTTTTTTTTTTTTTTTTTATACTTTGTCGCTGTCTCCCGCGTTTGCGAGGTAGCGCAAGGAAACAGACGAAAGAAATGCCCCCCCCCCCCATACACATGTACATACACACGTCCACACACGCAAATATACATACCTACACAGCTTTCCATGGTTTACTTCAGACGCTTCACATGCCTTGCTTCAATCCACTGACAGCACGTCAACCCCTGTATACCACATGACTCCAATTCACTCTATTTCTTGCCCTCCTTTCACCCTCCTGCATGTTCAGGCCCCGATCACACAAAATCTTTTTCACTCCATCTTTCCACCTCCAATTTGGTCTCCCTCTTCTCCTCGTTCCCTCCACCTCCGACACATATATCCTCTTGGTCAATCTCTCCTCACTCATTCTCTCCATGTGCCCAAACCATTTCAAAACACCCTCTTCTGCTCTCTCAACCACGCTCTTTTTATTTCCACACATCTCTCTTACCCTTACGTTACTTACTCGATCAAACCACCTCACACCACACATTGTCCTCAAACATCTCATTTCCAGCACATCCATCCTCCTGCGCACATCTCTATCCATAGCCCACGCCTCGCAACCATACAACATTGTTGGAACCACTATTCCCTCAAACATACCCATTTTTGCTTTCCGAGATAGTGTTCTCGACTTCCACACATTTTTCAAGGCTCCCAAAATTTTCGCCCCCTCCCCCACCCTATGATCCACTTCCGCTTCCATGGTTCCATCCGCTGACAGATCCACTCCCAGATATCTAAAACACTTCACTTCCTCCAGTTTTTCTCCATTCAAACTCACCTCCCAATTGACTTGACCCTCACCCCTACTGTACCTAATAACCTTGCTCTTATTCACATTTACTCTCAACTTTCTTCTTCCACACACTTTACCAAACTCAGTCACCAGCTTCTGCAGTTTCTCACATGAATCAGCCACCAGCGCTGTATCATCAGCGAACAACAACTGACTCACTTCCCAAGCTCTCTCATCCCCAACAGACTTCATACTTGCCCCTCTTTCCAGGACTCTTGCATTTACCTCCCTTACAACCCCATCCATAAACAAATTAAACAACCATGGAGACATCACACACCCCTGCCGCAAACCTACATTCACTGAGAACCAATCACTTTCCTCTCTTCCTACACGTACACATGCCTTACATCCTCGATAAAAACTTTTCACTGCTTCTAACAACTTGCCTCCCACACCATATATTCTTAATACCTTCCACAGAGCATCTCTATCAACTCTATCATATGCCTTCTCCAGATCCATAAATGCTACATACAAATCCATTTGCTTTTCTAAGTATTTCTCACATACATTCTTCAAAGCAAACACCTGATCCACACATCCTCTACCACTTCTGAAACCGCACTGCTCTTCCCCAATCTGATGCTCTGTACATGCCTTCACCCTCTCAATCAATACCCTCCCATATAATTTACCAGGAATACTCAACAAACTTATACCTCTGTAATTTGAGCACTCACTCTTATCCCCTTTGCCTTTGTACAATGGCACTATGCACGCATTCCGCCAATCCTCAGGCACCTCACCATGAGTCATACATACATTAAATAACCTTACCAACCAGTCAACAATACAGTCACCCCCTTTCTTAATAAATTCCACTGCAATACCATCCAAACCTGCTGCCTTGCCGGCTTTCATCTTCCGCAAAGCTTTTACTACCTCTTCTCTGTTTACCAAATCATTTTCCCTAACCCTCTCACTTTGCACACCACCTCGACCAAAACACCCTATATCTGCCACTCTGTCATCAGACACATTCAACAAACCTTCAAAATACTCATTCCATCTCCTTCTCACATCACCGCTACTTGTTATCACCTCCCCATTTACGCCCTTCACTGAAGTTCCCATTTGCTCCCTTGTCTTACGCACCCTATTTACCTCCTTCCAGAACATCTTTTTATTTTCCCTAAAATTTACTGATAGTCTCTCACCCCAACTCTCATTTGCCCTTTTTTTCACCTCTTGCACCTTTCTCTTGACCTCCTGTCTCTTTCTTTTATACTTCTCCCACTCAATTGCATTTTTTCCCTGCAAAAATATATATATATATATATATATATATTCAACTTCCTCGTTTGATTTCGTAATCTTCTCTGATCGCTCCCACATCTGCATTGCACGTGAAGCTGTGGACTTCATCCAACCGGTCTAAGATATTCAAAAGGCTGTGATCAATTCATCCCTGACTCTTCTGTCTTCCTTGATGGACGATGGAGGGACTGTTCGCTTTCGACATCATCACACGGGTTAAAGGTATCAAAAGGCTGTGACTAAATCACTCCTTACTCTCCTCTCTTCTGTGGCGGACAGACCTACGAGTTTGAACCTCTCGCCGCGTCTCAAAGTGTCTTTTCTGTGGCATTCTTCTTGCTGGCTTCCTCTGGACCTTCTCTATCAGCTCACATTTCTTCTCTCCGAGTGCCTCTATGTATCCAGTGCTTGAATGCTTTCAAGGCGGATTTAATACAGTGTCGACTTTCACCTCCTCCTCATATATACACTGATCCGTGAAATGTCAGACCCAACCCTGAAGTTTGTCTAGGTCCCCTTGTACGTTGATGCTGTCTCCCTTGGCTCCGTGTATCGCGGCATCATCAGCAAACTTCAGTCGAGTCTTACAGACCCAAAAACTACAAGTGGAGCCAGAAGACCCCCTTGTGGACTGTCCATTACAGACCACACTCATTAGGGAGAATGGTCTTTGGTTCAGCGCCTCTTCCCTGTCTCCTTTCCTAGAGATGGGTATATGACATTCGTCCATTTCCACTTCCTTGAAGCCACACCATGAAACAGCATTCCAAGAGGTCTGTGTCTCGTGTTATTTCCACACATCTTCAGCACAACTGGGGTGAAATTTTATCGCTATCAACACCCTCCAATTTCAGGTCAATGTCTTCTCTGTTTATGTCTGTGTCTTCGACAAAATCACACTTCTTGCTGCCTCCATAGACATGGAGGACTTTGTAGATCACCTCTGATGAAGTTCGTAAGGCTCTTTCTTCCTCACACCCTACCTTGCCAGCCATGATGATGAACACCATGGGATGCACAGTGGGAAGGGTCGGGACTGGCAATAGACAAGTACCTTCAACGTGTACCAGACCAGTAGTAGCCAGGCTATGTGTGTGTGTGTGGAGGAGGATGCTATGTTAGGCCTGCCTGTGGGCTGTGGCTGCCAACACCTTGGTCGACCCAACACACCAGCAGCCAGGCTGTGTGTATATGTGTATGTGTGTGTATATGTGTGTGTATGTGTGTGTTTGTGTGTGTGTCTGTGTGTCATATCACCTCACAATACCATGTTAAAGACCTTGTCTCTCTCTCTCTCTCTCTCTCTCTCTCTCTCTCTCTCTCTCTCTCTCTCTCTCTCTCTCTCCCTCTCCTTGGTCTTCCCCCAGGTTGGCTGGATACACCAGCAGCCAGGCATGTGTGTATATGTGTATGTATATGTGTGTGTCTGTGTGTCATATCACCTCACAATACCATGTTAAAGACCTTGTCTCTCTCTCTCTCTCTCTCTCTCTCTCTCTCTCTCTCTCTCTCTCTCTCTCTCTCTCTCTCTCTCTCTCTCTCTCTCTCTCTCTCTCTCTCTCCTTGGTCTTCCCCCAGGTTGGGTGGATACACCAGCAGCCAGGCATGTGTGTATATGTGTATGTATATGTGAGTGTATGTGTGTATATAAGTGTGTTTGTGGGTGTGTGTGTGTGTGTGTGTGTGTCACCTCACAATACCATGTTAAAGACCTCATGTGTCTCTCCCTCTGTGGTCTTCCCCCAGGTTGGATGGATACACCTGCACCGCCAGATGATTGTGGCCGTGCATACGCGTATGATCTCCCGCATCTCACGTTACTCCGTCACCCACGACTCACACAAGACCTGGACTTTACACATCACGGGTGTGACCGAGGAAGACAGCGGGTACTACATGTGCCAGGTCAACACGGACCCAGCCCTCTCGCAAGTGGGTCTTCTCCAGGTGGTGGGTGAGTACCCGTGGCTCTATGGTCTGTTACTGGGTCTTCTATAGGTGGT
>NC_092284.1:9082840-9090340 GCF_036320965.1 Panulirus ornatus
ACACAGTAAGGTCCATACACCACACACCACACGGTAAGGTCCATACACCACACACCACACAGTAAGGTCCATACACCACACACCACAAGTAAGATCCATACACCACACACCAAGATCCATACACCGCACACCACACAGTAAGGTCCATACACCACACACCACACGGTAAGGTCCATACACCACACACCAAGGTCCATACACCACACACCAAGATCCATACACCACACACCACACAGTAAGGTCCATACACCACACACCACACAGTAAGGTCCATACACCACACACCAAGGTCCATACACCACACACCACACAGTAAGGTCCATACACCACACACCACACAGTAAGGTCCATACACCACACACCACACAGTAAGGTCCATACACACCACACAGTATGGTCCATACACCACACACTACACAGTAAGGTCCATACACTACACACCACACAGTAAGGTCCATACACCACACACCACAAGTAAGATCCATACACCACACACCAAGATCCATACACCGCACACCACACAGTAAGGTCCATACACCACACACCAAGGTCCATACACCACACACCACACAATAAGGTCCATACACCACACACCACACAGTAAGGTCCATACACCACACACCACACAGTAAGGTCCATACACCACACACCACACAGTAAGGTCCATACACCACATACCACAAGTAAGATCCATACACCACACACCAAGATCCATACACCGCACACCACACAGTAAGGTCCATACACCACACACCACACAGTAAGGTCCATACACCACACACCAAGATCCATACACCGCACACCACACAGTAAGGTCCATACACCACACACCACACAGTAAGGTCCATACACCACACACCAAGGTCCATACACCACACACCACACAATAAGGTCCATACACACCACACACCACACAGTAAGGTCCATACACCACACACCACACAGTAAGGTCCATACACCACACACCACACAGTAAGGTCCATACACCACACACCAAGGTCCATACACCACACACCACACAATAAGGTCCATACACACCACACACCACACAGTAAGGTCCATACACCACACACCACACAGTAAGGTCCATACACCACACAGTAAGATCCATACACCACACACCACACAGTAAGGTCCATACAACGCACACCACACAGTAAGGTCCATACGCCACACATCACACAGTAAGGTCCATACGCCACACACCACACAGTAAGGTCCATACACCACACAGTAAGGTCCATACACCACACACCACACAGTAAGGTCCATACACCACACACCACACAATAAGGTCCATACACCACACACCACACAGTAAGGTCCATACGCCACACACCACACAGTAAGGTCCATACACCGCACACCACACAGTAAGGTCCATACGCCACACATCACACAGTAAGGTCCATACGCCACACACCACACAGTAAGGTCCATACACCACACACCACACAGTAAGGTCCATACACCACACACCACACAATAAGGTCCATACACCACACACCACACAGTAAGGTCCATACACCACACACCACACAGTAAGGTCCATACACCACACACCACACAGTAAGGTCCATACACCACACACCACACAGTAAGGTCCATACACCACACACCACACAGTAAGGTCCATACACCACACACCACACAGTAAGGTCCATACACCACACACCACACAGTAAGGTCCATACACACCACACAGTAAGGTCCATACACCACACACCACACAGTAAGGTCCATACACTACACACCACACAGTAAGATCCATACACCACACACCACACAGTAAGGTGCACACACCACACAGTTAAGGTCCATACACCACACAGTAAGGTCCATACACCACACACCATACAGTAAGGTCCATACACCACACAGAAAGGTCCATACACCACACACCACACAGTAAGGTCCATACACCACACACCACACAGTAAGGTCCATACACCACACACCACACGGTAAGGTCCATACACCACACACCACACGGTAAGGTCCATACACCACACACCACACGGTAGGGTCCATACACCACACACCACACAGTAAGGTCCATACACCACACACCACACAGTAAGGTCCATACACCACACACCACACGGTAAGGTCCATACACCACACAGAAAGGTCCATACACCACACACCACACAGTAAGGTCCATACACCACACACCACACAGTAAGGTCCATACACCACACACCACACGGTAAGGTCCATACACCACACACCACACGGTAAGGCCACACACCACACGGTAAGGTCCATACACCACACAGTAAGGTCCATACACCACACATCATACAGTAAGGTCCATACACCACACAGTAAGGTCCACACACCACACAGTAAGGTCCATACACCACACAGTAAGGTCCACACACCACACAGTAAGGTCTACACACGACACATCGCACAGTAAGGTCCACATACCACACAAGAGACACCCACCTCGCCTCAAGCGTCATACACCACGTACCATAACGTAGCACAAAGACCACACAGGAGAACCAGCAGACCACGGTGTTTACACACACTCGTCAATACACAAACTTTAAAGAGACACGAAAGCAAAGTAATGTATGGGAATGACCCATCCATAGCAGTTCTTATGAACAGGATAAATTGCCACGGGAGATAGAATGGTTCATGTTGGAGGGAAGGAGTCGTTTATTTATATTTGTCCAATGTTCAAGTGGTTGGCGTTGCTGACCATGAGTCACCACGGGCCAGCCCAGGGTCGTTTGGCGTTGCTGACCATGGGCTCGCAGCTGCATGGGTGTGGCATTCGGCCTCCATCCAACTAAGGTTGTTTTTCTCTTCGTCTCAAAATGAGGTCGAGAAATGGGTACCTGGTTTAGGCTGGTGGGTGTGTGTGTGTGTGTGTGTGTGCGTGTGTGTGTTTGTGTGTGTGTTGTGTGTGTGTGTGTGTGTTGTGTGTGTGTGTGTGTGTGTGTGTGTGTGTGTGTGTGTGTGTGTGTGTGTGTGTGTGTGTGTGTGTGTGTGTGTGTGTGTGTGTGTGTGTGTGTGTGTAAGAGCAAAATTATGATACTTTGATACAAGGTTAAGAGACGGAGGCAACACCAGTGTACAACCCTCACCCAGCAACACACAAGAGACGGGTACAACCCTCTCCCAGCAACACACAAGAGACGGAGGCAACACCAGTGTACAACCCTCTCCCAGCAACACACAAGAGACGGAGGCAACACCAGTGTACAACCCTCTCCCAGCAACACACAAGAGACGGAGGCAACACTAGTGTACAACCCTCACCCAGCAACACACAAGAGACGGGTACAACCCTCTCCCCGCAACACACAAGAGACGGGGCAACACCAGTGTACAACCCTCTCCCAGCAACACACAAGAGACGGGTACAACCCTCTCCCCGCAACACACAAGAGACGGGGCAACACCAGTGTACAACCCTCTCCCAGCAACACACAAGAGACGGGTACAACCCTCACCCAGCAACACACAAGAGACGGAGGCAACACCAGTGTACAACCCTCTCCCAGCAACACACAAGAGACGGGTACAACCCTCTCCCAGCAACACACAAGAGACGGAGGCAACACCAGTGTACAACCCTCACCCAGCAACACACAAGAGACGGGTACAACCCTCTCCCAGCAACACACAAGAGACGGAGGCAACACCAGTGTACAACCCTCATCCAGCAACACACAAGAGACGGGTACAACCCTCTCCCAGCAACACACAAGAGACGGAGGCAACACCAGTGTACAACCCTCTCCCAGCAACACACAAGAGACGGGTACAACCCTCTCCCAGCAACACACAAGAGACGGGGGCAACACCAGTGTACAACCCTCACCCAGCAACACACAAGAGACGGAGGCAACACCAGTGTACAACCCTCACCCAGCAACACACGGTGTATAAATCCAGTTCATCTTTTATAAGGCAATCAAGAAGGGGAGAGAAGAGAGGCTCTGTACTACATAAATAGACGACACACTACAGGAGAAAGAAATATTAGAGATATCTGTAGACGAGAGATGGGAAGGAGGCAAGATGAAAAGAAAAAAATAAAAGGGGGAGGCAAGTGTGGGAGAACTAACCAGCCATATCGTGGCTGGAGGGGCTGGAGGGAGGGAGGGAGGGTGTAGCAGAGGAGGGGCTGGAGGGAGAGAGGGAGGGTGTAGCAGAGGAGGGGCTGGAGGGAGGATGTAGCAGAGGAGGGGCTGGAGGGAGGGAGGGTGTAGCAGAGGAGGGGCTGGAGGGAGGGAGGATGTAGCAGAGGAGGGGCTGGAGGGAGGGAGGGAGGGTGTAGCAGAGCAGGGGCTGGAGGGAGGGTGTAGTAGAGGAGGGGCTGGAGGGAGGGAGGATGTAGCAGAGGAGGAGCTGGAGGGAGGGAGGGGCTGGAGGGAGGGTGTAGTAGAGCAGGGGCTGGAGGGAGGGTGTAGCAGAGGAGGGGCTGGAGGGAGGGAGAGAGGGTGTAGCAGAGGAGGGGCTGGAGGGAGGGAGGGAGGGTGTAGCAGAGGAGGGGCTGGAGGGAGGGAGGATGTAGTAGAGGAGGAGCTGGAGGGAGGGAGGGGCTGGAGGGAGGGTGTAGTAGAGGAGGGGCTGGAGGGAGAGAGGGAGGGTGTAGCAGAGCAGGGGCTGGAGGGAGGGTGTAGTAGAGGAGGGGCTGGGGGAGGGAGGATGTAGCAGAGGAGGAGCTGGAGGGAGGGAGAGAGGGAGGGTGTAGGAGAGGAGGGGCGTTGCCCACGTACACAGTGTAAAGTCTCATCCCTCACTCCCACAGCTTGAGAAACTCTCTTCTCTCCTCTCATACCTTATTCATGGCGCTCCATCATACCGTGGCGCGTGTTGTTGTGGGGGGGTCTTCCCCTCCGCTGCTACTGCTGGGGGGGGAGGGAGGGAGGACGTGGGGCAGCCCCCAGGTCGTGTGGGGCGTCCTTGCTACTGGGGAGGACGTGAAGCAGCCCCCAGGTCGTGTGGGGCGTCCTTGCTGCTGGGGAGGACGTGGAGCAGCCCCCAGGTCGTGTGGGGCGTCCTTGCTACTGGGGAGGGGACGTGGGGCTGCCCCCAGGTCGTGTGGGGCGTCCTTGCTACTGGGGAGGGGACGTGGGGCAGCCCCAGGTCGTGTGGGGCGTCCTTGCTACTGGGGAGGACGTGGGGCAGCCCCCAGGTCGTGTGAGGCGTCCTTGCTACTGGGGAGGACGTGAGGCAGCCCCCAGGTCGTGTGGGGCGTCCTTGCTCCTGGGGAGGGGACGTGGGGCAGCCCCCAGGTCGTGTGGGGCGTCCTTGCTACTGTGGAGGGGACGTGGAGCAGCCCCCAGATCGTGTGGGGCGTCCTTGCTGCTGGGGAGGGGACGTGGAGCAGCCCCCAGGTCGTGTGGGGCGTCCTTGCTACTGGGGAGGACGTGGGGCAGCCCCCAGGTCGTGTGGGGCGTCCTTGCTCCTGGGGAGGGGACGTGGGAGCTGCCCCCAGGTCGTGTGGGGCGTCCTTGCTACTGGGGAGGACGTGGGGCAGCCCCCAGGTCGTGTGGGGCGTCCTTGCTACTGGGGAGGGGACGTGGGGCAGCCCCCAGGTCGTGTGGGGCGTCCTTGCTACTGGGGAGGGGACGTGGGGCAGCCCCCAGGTCGTGTGGGGCGTCCTTGCTCCTGGGGAGGACGTGGAGCAGCCCCCAGGTCGTGTGGGGCGTCCTTGCTACTGGGGAGGACGTGGGGCAGCCCCCAGGTCGTGTGGGGCGTCCTTGCTACTGGGGAGGACGTGGGGCAGCCCCCAGGTCGTGTGGGGCGTCCTTGCTACTGGGGAGGACGTGGGAGCTGCCCCCAGGTCGTGTGGGGCGTCCTTGCTACTGGGGAGGACGTGGGGCAGCCCCCAGGTCGTGTGGGGCGTCCTTGCTACTGGGGAGGACGTGGGGCAGCCCCCAGGTCGTGTGGGGCGTCCTTGCTGCTGGGGAGGACGTGGGGCAGCCCCCAGGTCGTGTGGGGTGTCCATGCTCCTGGGGAGGACGTGGGGCAGCCCCCAGGTCGTGTGGGGCGTCCTTGCTGCTGGGGAGGACGTGGGGCAGCCCCCAGGTCGTGTGGGGCGTCCTTGCTACTGTGGAGGGGACGTGGAGCAGCCCCCAGGTCGTGTGGGGCGTCCTTGCTACTGGGGAGGACGTGGGGCAGCCCCCAGGTCGTGTGGGGCGTCCTTGCTACTGGGGAGGACGTGGGGCAGCCCCCAGGTCGTGTGGGGCGTCCTTGCTCCTGGGGAGGACGTGGGGCAGCCCCCAGGTCGTGTGGGGCGCCCTTGCTACTGGGGAGGACGTGGGGCTGCCTTAGACGTTGTGGGGAGGTAAGGCCCCCTCCCCTACAGCTGGGGAGGACACTGACCCGCCCTCAGATGGTGTGGGGAGGTGTGACGCTCCTCACCCCACCCCCCCAACATTGCTGGGGGGGGGGGTGAAACAGGCTTGCCTCAGGTGTTGTGGGGGAGGACGTAGCGCTTCTCCCACAGTTAGGGCGGACGCTGGGCGTCGAGGGGATGTGGTGGGGGGGGGTGTGCGTCTCCCCCACAGCTACCGAAGGAGACAGCGATCGCGTCCGTCCCCACACGCACTCATCTCCACCAGAATCCATGTCAGAGGTTCTGTTATGGTTATCTTAAACAAACCTTTTTCACCTTTCACAACCGCCGATATGGCACGGCATGTAAACACACCCCGATCGTGGCGTTTTCGGACGAAAGACGAGACAGAAATGTGCACTAAGATTGGTCTGTATCTTCTCTGGTGTTTGTATACCCTGTTCTTGAAGGTAGAAAAAGTTATAAGGGAAAGGTAAGAGGATTCACCAGTTTCGTTTTCCATGTTAAGGAAGGAAAGAGACGCTATAACGGTCAATCCTCGTGTGTCTGGCCTTCCTAAAGAAACCAAGGGAAGCAACAGCGGCCAGGTGCGTGCCAGCGGGTCCTGAAACCTAGGTTATAAGTCTCCTTTTCTATGCCCTCACGAATAAATTCGTCAGCACCCTTCCCTGTAGTGTGAGGGATGACTGAGGCGTAATTTGACACATTTTTCTCCACACTGTTGCCCCACATAATGATATTCCCATCTCCTTCTCAAACCCTTGCAGATCACCTGTATTCTCTCTAACTCCATTCATGTATTAAGACTGAAAATCCATCTGTTTCCATTGAACCCCCAGTGTTTTTAAGCTACCATTTTCCTCTCTCTCTTCATCTCACCTCTCAAGTCTTGCTCTCATACATGTGTTTTCTTACTGCCACACATCTCACCCGTCAAGCATTCACGCACTAAACGATGCTTTTGGAAGTCCCTCTTGCACTGTTCTTCTACCGAACCAGTGACAGATTCTTTTTAAAACTTCCCTAGACGCAACTTAATGATCTTTTTCACTGTTGGTCAACAGAGCGTGAGCACTTTTCTAAGTCTCATGGAAGTGTTTGACACTTGATGATCAACTCCTTCCTAAACTGGAGCTTTTGGTATATACAAACGGTAGGGAGTGACGAAACTG
>NC_092284.1:9095340-9117840 GCF_036320965.1 Panulirus ornatus
AGTGCGAGACTGTGTGTGTGGGGGAAGTAGTGCGAGACTGTGTGTGGGGGGAAGTAGTGCGAGACTGTGTGTGTGTAGGAGAAAGTAGTGCGAGTCTGTGTGTGTGGGGGAAAGTAGTGCGAGACTGTGTGTGTGGGGGGAAGTAGTGCGAGACTGTGTGTGTGTGGGAGAAAGTAGTGCGAGTCTGTGTGTGTGGGGGAAAGTAGTGCGAGACTGTGTGTGTGGGGGGAAAGTAGTGTGAGACTGTGTGTGTGTGGGGGAAAGTAGTGCGAGACTGTGTGGGGGGGAAAGTAGTGCGAGACTGTGTGTATGTGGGGGAAAGTAGTGCGAGACTGTGTGTGTGTGGGGGAAAGTAGTGCGAGACTGTGTGTGTGGGGGAAAGTACTGCGAGACTGTGTGTGTGGGGGAAAGTACTGCGAGACTGTGTGTGTGGGGGAAAGTAGTGCGAGACTGTGTGGGGGAAAGCCTTACGTGTATGTTGTCCTGCATTGCTGACGGAAGTGGCGGGAAGTGGCGGGGTGAGAGCCAGTGAGGGTTAGTGTACTGGAAGGGGGGCGTAGAAAACGGGGGGTGGGGGTGTGGTGTTTTATGTAGTACAACGAAGAAAACGACATCCGGGTAGGTGACTGCTCTTTGTGTGGGGGTGTGGGAAGGGGACAGTGTCACAAGATGGATCGTAATCTATTGGGATAATTGATGTGTGTCTGCCAGAGGCGAAGGGGCTTCGGTAAGTACACAAAGAGGAATATGTAAACAACACAAGAGGAGTATGTAAACAACACAAGAGGAATATGTAAACAACACAAGAGGTGATATGTAAACAACACGAGGAATATGTAAACAACACAAGAGGAATATGTAAACAACACAAGAGGAATATGTAAACAACACAAGAGGAATATGTAAACAACACAAGAGGAATATGTAAGCAACACAAGAGGAATATGTAAACAACACAAGAGGAATATGTAAACAACACAAGAGGAATATGTAAACAACACAAAGAGGAATATGTAAACAACACAAGAGGAATATGTAAACAACACAAGAGGTGATATGTAAACAGCACAAGAGGAATATGTAAACAACACAAGAGGAATATGTAAACAACACAAAGAGGAATATGTAAACAACACAAGAGGAATATGTAAACAACACAAGAGGAATATGTAAACAACACAAAGAGGAATATGTAAACAACACAAGAGGTGATATGTAAACAACACAAGAGGAATATGTAAACAACACAAGAGGAATATGTAAACAACACAAGAGGTGATATGTAAACAACACAAGAGGAATATGTAAACAATACAAGAGGAATATGTAAACAACACAAGAGGAATATGTAAACAACACAAAGAGGAATATGTAAACAACACAAGAGGAATATGTAAACAACACAAGAGGAATATGTAAACAACACAAGAGGAATATGTAAACAACACAAAGAGGAATATGTAAACAACACAAGAGGAATATGTAAACAACACAAGAGGTGATATGTAAACAACACAAGAGGAATATGTAAACAACACAAGAGGAATATGTAAACAACACAAGAGAAATATGTAAACAACACAAGAGGAATATGTAAACAACACAAGAGGAATATGTAAACAACACAAAGAGGAATATGTAAACAACACAAGAGGAATATGTAAACAACTCAAGAGGAATATGTAAGCAACACAAAGAGGAATATGTAAACAACGCAAGAGGAATATGTAAACAACACAAGAGGAATATGTAAACAACACAAGAGGTGATATGTAAACAACACAAGAGGAATATGTAAACAACACAAAGAGGAATATGTAAACAACACAAGAGGAATATGTAAACAACACAAAGAGGAATATGTAAACAACACAAGAGGAATATGTAAACAACACAAAGAGGAATATGTAAACAACACAAGAGGAATATGTAAGCAACACAAAGAGGAATATGTAAACAACACAAGAGGAATATGTAAGCAACACAAAGAGGAATATGTAAACAACACAAGAGGAATATGTAAACAACACAAGAGGAATATGTAAACAACACAGGTGATATGTAAACAACACAAGAGGAATATGTAAACAACACAAAGAGGAATATGTAAACACAAGAGGAATATGTAAACAACACGAGAGGAATATGTAAACAACACAAGAGGAATATGTAAACAACACAAGAGGAATATGTAAACAACACAAAGAGGAATATGTAAACAACACAAGAGGAATATGTAAACAACACAAGAGGAATATGTAAACAACACAAGAGGAATATGTAAACAACACAAGAGGAATATGTAAACAACACAAGAGGAGTATGTAAGCAACACAAGAGGAATATGTAAACAACACAAGAGGAATATGTAAACAACACAAGAGGAATATGTAAACAACACAAGAGGAATATGTAAACAACACAAGAGGAATATGTAAACAACACAAGAGGAATATGTAAACAACACAAGAGGAATATGTAAACAACACAAGAGGAATATGTAAACAACACAAGAGGAATATGTAAACAACACAGAGGAATATGTAAACAACACAAGAGGAATATGTAAACAACACAAGAGGAATATGTAAACAACACAAGAGGAATATGTAAACAACACAAAGAGGTGATATGTAAACAACACGAGAGGAATATGTAAACAACACAAAGAGGAATATGTAAACAACACAAGAGGTGATATGTAAACAACACAAGAGGAATATGTAAACAACACAAGAGGTGATATGTAAACAACACAAGAGGAATATGTAAACAACACAAGAGGAATATGTAAACAACACAAGAGGAATATGTAAACACAAGAGGAATATGTAAACAACACAAGAGGAATATGTAAACAACACAAGAGGAATATGTAAAGAACACAAGAGGTGATATGTAAACAACACAAGAGGAATATGTAAACAACACAAGAGGAATATGTAAACAACACAAGAGGTGATATGTAAACAACACAAGAGGAATATGTAAACAACACAAGAGGAATATGTAAACAACACAAGAGGAATATGTAAACAACACAAGAGGAATATGTAAACAACACAAGAGGTGATATGTAAACAACACAAGAGGAATATGTAAACAACACAAGAGGAATATGTAAACAACACAAGAGGAATATGTAAACAACACAAGAGGTGATATGTAAACAACACAAGAGGAATATGTAAACAACACAAGAGGAATATGTAAACAACACAAGAGGTGATATGTAAACAACACAAGAGGAATATGTAAACAACACAAGAGGAATATGTAAACAACACAAGAGGTGATATGTAAACAACACAAGAGGAATATGTAAACAACACAAGAGGTGATATGTAAACAACACAAGAGGAATATGTAAACAACACAAGAGGAATATGTAAACAACACAAGAGGAATATGTAAACAACACAGAGGAATATGTAAACAACACAAGAGGAATATGTAAACAACACAAGAGGAATATGTAAACAACACAAGAGGAATATGTAAACAAATACATAGGCTTGCAGATCATGAGAAAAAAAAATGTCAAATTGACTTTCAAATCCATCAATGCGTCTTTCAATTTCAATGCGTAACGTCGAGGTAGATGGAAATGAATAAACACCGCTTGAATATGATCGTATTTCTCTTTTTCCCAAGCTGGTTTGGTGGTTAGGGGGGCGGCCTGATGGAGGTAATTGGGTCGTTAGTATAGACACCCAAGCATTGAGCGAGCGACAGAGAGAGACCCGGAGAAGACCTGTGTGTTGGACGAGTTCATAGTGAAGGATATGGAGTCGAATGTGCCACAGTGTGGTGGTAAGATGAGACCATATTGAATACCAATGTATATAGGAGTCTATACCACATTGAGAGAGCGGGAGGGCTGTGTTTATAACTATTACATGTACATTGGGATTCTTTTTTTTTTTTCTTTTTTTGCTTTGTCGCTGTCTCCCGCGTTTGCGAGGTAGCGCAAGGAAACAGACGAAAGAAATGGCCCAACCCCCCCCCCATACACATGTATATACATACGTCCACACACGCAAATATACCATACCTACACAGCTTTCCATGGTTTACCCCAGACGCTTCACATGCCTTGATTCAATCCACTGACAGCACGTCAGCCCCGGTATACCACATCGCTCCAATTCACTCTATTCCTTGCCCTCCTTTCACCCTCCTGCATGTTCAAGCCCCGATCACACAAAATCTTTTTCACTCCATCTTTCCACCTCCAATTTGGTCTCCCTCTTCTCCTTGTTCCCTCCACCTCCGACACATATATCCTCTTGGTCAATCTTTCCTCACTCATCCTCTCCATGTGCCCAAACCACTTCAAAACACCCTCTTCTGCTCTCTCAACCACGCTCTTTTTATTTCCACACATCTCTCTTACCCTTACGTTACTCACTCGATCAAACCACCTCACACCACACATTGTCCTCAAACATCTCATTTCCAGCACATCCATCCTCCTGCGCACAACTCTATCCATAGCCCACGCCTCGCAACCATACAACATTGTTGGCACCACTATTCCTTCAAACATACCAATTTTTGCTTTCCGAGATAATGTTCTCGACTTCCACACATTCTTCAAGGCCCCCAGAATTTTCGCCCCCTCCCCCACCCTATGATCCACTTCCGCTTCCATGGTTCCATCCGCTGCCAGATCCACTCCCAGATATCTAAAACACTTCACTTCCTCCAGTTTTTCTCCATTCAAACTCACCTCCCAATTGACTTGACCCTCAACCCTACTGTACCTAATAACCTTGCTCTTATTCACATTTACTCTTAACTTTCTGCTTCCACACACTTTACCAAACTCAGTCACCAGCTTCTGCAGTTTCACACATGAATCAGCCACCAGCGCTGTGTCATCAGCGAACAACAACTGACTCACTTCCCAAGCTCTCTCATCCCCAACAGACTTCATACTTGCCCCTCTTTCCAAAACTCTTGCATTTACCTCCCTAACAACCCCATCCATAAACAAATTAAACAACCATGGAGACATCACACACCCCTGCCGCAAACCTACATTCACTGAGAACCAATCACTTTCCTCTCTTCCTACACGTACACATGCCTTACATCCTCGATAAAAACTTTTCACTGCTTCTAACAACTTTCCTCCCACACCATATATTCTTAATACCTTCCACAGAGCATCTCTATCAACTCTATCATATGCCTTCTCCAGATCCATAAATGCTACATACAAATCCATTTGCTTTTCTAAGTATTTCTCACATACATTCTTCAAAGCAAACACCTGATCCACACATCCTCTACCACTTCTGAAACCACACTGCTCTTCCCCAATCTGATGCTCTGTACATGCCTTCACCCTCTCAATCAATACCCTCTCATATAATTTACCAGGAATATATATATATATATATATATATATATATATATATATATATATATATATATATATATATATATATATATATATATATATATTCCTATGAGTCCACGGGGAAAATGAAACACGAAAAGTTCCCAAGTGCACTTTCGTGTAATAATCACATCATCATCAGGGGAGACACAAGAGAGAAATATAACAGTCAGTTGATATACAACGAAGAGACGAAGTTAGGACGCCATTTGGTAAACATGTGATTGTCCAAAACGTTTATAGATAGATAGTTAGATAGACACACTAACCTAAGCTAGGTGCTCATATCATCGACCAGCCCCCTAGGGGAGGATGAACAGCTGGGTGAACTGTGCACTGGCCACCACGACCGTGAAATCGAATCTATGCAGGCTCGACCCCGGGCGCAAGGGTTCCCGTGAATTGCGTCACGGCCGGCAACGCTGACCGCCACACCACGGAGGCCCCAGATTAACACCTCATCAGGAGAAAATGGAATGGAAATAAAGAAAAATATTGTAGAGGAGAGAGAGAGAGAGAGAGAGAGAGAGAGAGAGAGAGAGAGAGAGAGAGAGAGAGAGAGAGAGAGTGTGTGTGTGTTCACTGCTGGGGGTAGTAGATAACTGTAGCGGGGCCTCCTGGGAGGTGATGTGGTGTTCCAGTTTGGGGCGCAGGTGGTGTCAATTGTGGGACTCGACCACACGCTTAATCAAAACCCGGGCCAAGATGGTGGGAGGTCATTCTGGCCGGCTGAATGTGGCTTGGCCGCTGTGTGTTGTGGCCAGCGGAGTGAGGGAGTGTGTTATTAACGCGAGCGAATCGAAAAGTGGTGTATACAGGGACGGAGCGAGGCAGCAGTGAAAGGTGCCTGTATTGTGTCTCGTCGTCGCCGCCAGGCGAGATAAAGCGTTCGGGCGCAGCTGTGTGGGGGCGCTCCAGTTTGTATCATCGCTACACGCAGAGAGAGAGAGAGAGAGAGAGAGAGAGAGAGAGAGAGAGAGAGAGAGAGAGAGAGAGGGGAGGGGAGAGGGAGAGAGCTTTAGCTAAAGGTTGGATCATCACTACAGAGAGAGGTTTAGGGTTGGATCATCACTACAGAGAGAGGTTTAGGGTTTTTATCATCACTACAGTTTGTATCATCACTACAGAGAGAGAGAGAGAGAGAGAGAGAGAGAGAGAGAGAGAGAGAGAGAGAGGGAGAGAGGTTTAGGGTTGGATCATCACTACAGAGAGAGGTTTAGGGTTGGATCATCACTACAGAGACAGGTTTAGGGTTGGATCATCACTACAGAGAGAGGTTTAGGGTTGGATCATCACTACAGAGAGAGGTTTAGGGTTGGATCATCACTACAGAGAGAGGTTTAGGGTTGGATCATCACTACAGAGACAGGTTTAGGGTTTTTATCATCACTACAGAGACAAGTTTAAGATTTTTATCATCCCTACAGACACAGGTTTAAGGTTTTTATCATCCCTACAGATACAGGTTTAAAGTTTTTATCATCACTACAGAGAGAGGTTTAAGGTTTTATCATCACTACAGAGACAGGCCTGAGGGAGCGATCCCCCAAAATATTGGCTGAAGGACGAAATTTGATATGTGGACACTAAGATCTATGGGAGGTAAAGCATTGTTTGATCGCCGTTTCCCACGTTAGCGAAGTAGCGCCACGAACAGACGATAAGAGGCCACATCCCTCTCACGACCTTACTACACTGTGCATAGGAGTCACTCTGTCACGTGTCTTGCTCCCGTGTCCCCCACTCTCCCGTGTCCCACTCACCCTCTCTCCTGTGTTCCATTCACCCACTATCCTGTGTCCCACTCACTCTCCCGTGTCCCACTCACCCACTATCCTGTATCCACTCACCCACTCTCCTGTATCCACTCACTCACTCTCCCGTGTCCCACTCAACCACTAACCACTCCCGTGTACCACTCACCCACTCTCCTGTGTCCCGCTCACCCGCTCTCGTGTTCCACTCATCCACACTCCTGTGTCCCACTCATCCACTCTCCTGTGTCTCATTCACCCACTTTTCCTTGACCACTCACCTTCTCCTGTGTCCCATCCACCCACACTCTCCTGTGTCCCACTCACCCACTCTACTGTGTCCCACTCACCCGCTCTCGTGTGTCCCACTCAACCACTCTCCTGTGTCCCTTTCACCCAGTCTCCTGTGTCCCACTCACCCGCTCTCGTGTGTCCCACTCATCCACTCTCCTATGTCCCACTCACCCTCTCATCCGTGTCCACTCTACCAGTGTCTCACTCCCTCACCTTCCCATGCCCCTCTCATCCTGCATTATCTCTACTACTCTCTCATTCCCTCTCTCACTCTACCTTGTTCCTCTCAACTTCCCATGTCACACTCTGTCACTCTGCCTTGTCTTGTCACACTCATTCACTCTTCCTTGTCCCTCTCATTTTGCCATATCACACTCATTCAGGCGTGTACCTCTCACTCAATCTACCTTTTTCCTCTCTCACTCACTCTGCCTTGTCCCTCTCACTCACTCTTCCTTGTCCCTCTCAACTTCCCATGTCTCACTCACTTTGCCTTGTCCCTCTCACTCACTCTTCCTTGTCCTTCTCAACTTCCCATGTCTCCCTCACTTTGCCTTGTCCCTCTCACTCACTCTTCCTGTCCCTCTCAACTTCCCATGTCTCACTCACTCTGCCTTGTCCCTCTCACTCACTCTCCTTTGACCCTCTCAACTTCCCATGTCTCACTCACTCTACCTTGTCCCTCTCACTCACTCTTCCTGTCCCTCTCAACTTCCCATGTCTCACTCACTTTGCCTTGTCCCTCTCACTCACTCTCCTTTGACCCTCTCAACTTCCCATGTCTCACTCACTCTACCTTGTCCCTCTCACTCACTCTTCCTTGTCCCTCTCACTCACTCTTCCTTGACCCTCTCAACTTCCCATGTCTCACTCACTTTGCCTTGTCCCTCTCACTCACTCTTCCTTGTCCCTCTCAACTTCCCATGTCTCACTCACTTTGCCTTGTCCCTCTCACTCACTCTTCCTTGTCCCTCTCAACTTCCCATGTCTCACTCACTTTGCCTTGTCCCTCTCACTCACTCTTCCTTGTCCCTCTCAACTTCCCATGTCTCACTCACTCTTCCTTGTCCCTCTCACTCACTCTTCCTTGTCCCTCTCACTCACTCTTCCTTGACCCTCTCAACTTCCCATGTCTCCCTCACTCTTCCTTGTCCCTCTCACTCACTCTTCCTTGACCCTCTCAACTTCCCATGTCTCCCTCACTCTACCTTGTCCCTCTCACTCACTCTTCCTTGTCCCTCTCACTCACTCTTCCTTGACCCTCTCAACTTCCCATGTCTCACTCACTTTGCCTTGTCCCTCTCACTCGCTCTTCCTTGTCCCTCTCAACTTCCCATGTCTCACTCACTCTTTGCCTTGTCCCTCTCAAATTGCCACGTCAGACACTCTCTCTCTCTCTCTCTCTCTCTCTCTCTCTCTCTCTCTCTCTCTCTCTCTCTCGTCATGTCACACTCACTCACTCACTCTGGCACAGTGTCCTCCGTCAGTCACTCTACCATTTCCCGCTCCCTCTCACACACTCCCGTGTGTCCCATCATTAAATTTCGCCCGTAAAGCCCCCATTTTTTCCCCCTCCCTTGCTACTTCCCCAAACTTTCCCAGAACCTAAAAGAAAAAAAATGAAATCTTTCTTTTTTTTCCTCCTTCTTTTTTTATGTTAAAAACCTGGAGAGTCCATCATCACTACAGTGTTGCCAGCTCAGGAGCTTGAGAAGCCATCATCACTACAGTGTTGCCAGCTCAGGAGCTTGAGAAGCCATCATCACTACAGTGTGGCCAACTCAGCCATCATCACTACAGTGTTGCCAACTCAGAACCTTGAGAAGCCATCATCACTACAGTGTTGCCAACTCAGGAGCTTGAGAAGCCATCATCACTACAGTGTGGCCAACTCAGCCATCATCACTACAGTGTTGCCAACTCAGAACCTTGAGAAGCCATCATCACTACAGTGTTGCCAACTCAGGAGCTTGAGAAGCCATCATCACTACAGTGTTGCCAGCTCAGGAGCTTGAGAAGCCATCATCACTACAGTGTGGCCAACTCAGGACCTTGAGAAGCCATCATCACTACAGTGTGGCCAACTCAGCCATCATCACTACAGTGTTACCAGCTCAGAACCTTGAGAAGCCATCATCACTACAGTGTGGCCAACTCAGGACCTTGAGAAGCCATCATCACTACAGTGTGGCCAACTCAGCCATCATCACTACAGTGTTACCAACTCAGAACCTTGAGATTCCAATCATCACTACAGTGTGGCCAACTCAGCCATCATCACTACAGTGTTACCAACTCAGGACCTTGAGAGGTCATCATCGCTACACAGTGTTGCCAACTCAGAACCTTGAGAAGCCATCATCACTACAGTGTGGCCAACTCAGGATATATTTAGCAGCCAGCAAAGCAGTCAAGAGGCAGATCGAAAGACATTAGTAACCTTATTGTAAGGTTCTCATGATCAAGTTGAGCAGTAAATCGTAAGAAGTTTAGCAGAAAATCGCAAGAAGTTGAGCAGAAAATCGCAAGAAGTTTAGCAGAAAATCGCAAGAAGTTGAGCAGAAAATCGCAAGAAGTTTAGCAGAAAATCGCAAGTTGAGCAGAAAATCGCAAGAAGTTGAGCAGAAAATCGCAAGAAGTTTAGCAGAAAATCTCTAGAAGTTGAGCAGAAAATCGCAAGAAGCTTAGCAGAAAATCGCAAGACGTTTAGCAGAAAATCACAAGAAGTAAAGCAGAAAATCGCAAGAAGCTTAGCAGAAAATCGCAAGAAGTTGAGCAGAAAATCGCAAGAAGTTTAGCAGAAAATCGCAGGAAGTTGAGCAGAAAATCGCTAGAAGTTTAGCAGAAAATCGCAAGAAGTTGAGCAGAAAATCGCAAGAAGTTTAGCAGAAAATCGCAAGAAGTTGAGCAGAAAATCGCAAGAAGTTGAGCAGAAAATCGCAAGAAGTTGAGCAGAAAATCGCAAGAAGTTTAGCAGAAAATCGCAAGAAGTTTAGCAGAAAATCGCAGGAAGTTTAGCAGAAAATCGCAAGAAGCTTAGCAGAAAATCGCAAGACGTTTAGCAGAAAATCACAAGAAGTAAAGCAGAAAATCGCAAGAAGCTTAGCAGAAAATCGCAAGAAGTTTAGCAGAAAATCGCAAGAAGTTTAGCAGAAAATCGCAAGAAATTCTGCAGAAAATCGCAAGAAGTTCAGCAGAAAATCGCAAGAAGTTCAGCAGAAAATCGCAAGAAGTTTAGCAGAAAATCGCAAGAAGTTTAGCAGAAAATCGCAAGAAGTTTAGCAGAAAATCGCAGGAAGTTTAGCAGAAAATCGCAAGAAGCTTAGCAGAAAATCGCAAGAAGTTTAGCAGAAAATCACAAGAAGTTTAGCAGAAAATCGCAAGAAGCTTAGCAGAAAATCGCAAGAAGTTTAGCAGAAAATCGCAAGAAGTTTAGCAGAAAATCGCAAGAAATTCTGCAGAAAATCGCAAGAAGTTCAGCAGAAAATCGCAAGAAGTTCAGCAGAAAATCGCAAGAAGTTCAGCAGAAAATCGCAAGAAGTTTAGCAGAAAATCGCAAGAAGTTTAGCAGAAAATCGCAAGAAGTTTAGCAGAAAATCGCGAGAAGTTTAGCAGAAAATCGCAAGTACTTACCAGAATTACTGGCCAGATAGAATGTTGAGATACAAAATTGTCCCTTTCCGCAAGATGTTTTATATCGGTCTGTGTGGGTCTACTTCAGTCGTATATCGGTCTATGTGGGTCTACTTCAGTCGTACCACCATCTGGATGGACTGGGGAAGGTCGTCCAAATTGTCAAAGGTCGTAGACGAAAATGGCAATCACCTTGTTAGAGCAGTTAGAGGAGGAAAATGGTTTGGGGTAACAAGGTTGTTAGGGGGTTGGATGACGCGGCTTTGGCCCAGACTAACGTAAACAAGGGAGATCCCATCCCATTTTCTCTCTCGGGTCATGTGGGAGAGGGGTTTCAGGGGGGACTAACTAGTTAATAAGGTTAGTCTAACGTCACAGAAAATGGGATGTAGTCCACACGTACTACAATCTTGGGAGAGACAGATAAGGTGAGTCTAACGTCACAGAAAATGGGATGTAGTACACACTTACTACAGTCTTGGGAGAGACAGATAAGGTCAGTTTAACGTCACAGAAAACGGGATGTAGTACACACGTACTACAATCAATCAGGTTTGTGCATCTTCCACAGGTAATGGATCATTAAACCTTCTTAAAACTGAGTTAAAACTAACTTGATGTGTGGTTTGTTATGCTATAGAATTATAATGGCCAAAGTGAACAGGACTTCTACAATGATCCCATGATAGAAAACGCATTGTTGCTCTCTTAAGAAAATGGATAGATAAGTAGAATCATCATTTTCTCTCACCATTTTAACAATGTCTAGAGATAAATTGTTGCCCTAAATGCTGTCTTCACGTCCACATGACGCCCCACATCAGGTTCTCCCAACAATTTAGATTTTAATTTTTTTTTTCCCCGTCAAAGTTCCTAGCAAGTCCGTTTTCTTTCAACTATTTTCCTGGTGCGAGGTAAATATAATCGTTTTTCTTTTTTTTTTTTTAATTCCGTCTGCCTCTCTCTCTCTCTCTCTCTCTCTCTCTCTCTCTCTCTCTCTCTCTCTCTCTAAGATACCCTACACTAACCTCTCTCTCTCTCTCTCTCTCTCTCTCTCTCTCTCTCTCTCTCTCTCTCTCTCTCTCTCTCTCTCTCTCTCTCTCTCTCCCTCCCTCCCTCCCTCAGTTAACCCCCCCCCTCTCTCTCTCTCTCCCTCCCTCCCTCCCTCAGTTAACCCCCCCCCTCTCTCTCTCTCTCCCTCCCTCCCTCCCTCCCTCTCTCTCTCTCTCTCTCTCTCTCTCAGTTAACACCCCCCCTCTCTCTCCCTCCCTCTCTCTCTCTCCCCCTCCCTCCCTCCCTCCCTCCCTCCCTCCCTCCCTCCCTGCCCTCAGGTAGCCCCCCCCCACACACTAACCCCCCCCCTCTCCCCCACAGTACCGCCTAACATTATGGACGAGCAGAGCAGCAACAGTGAGATCCAGGTGCGGGAGAAGGCCAACGTGACCCTGAGGTGCGCCGCACGCGGCAACCCCGAGCCCCGCATCATGTGGAAGCGCGAGGACGGGGCTATGATCGTCACCAACACACGAAACCCAGGTCAGTCCCCAACCCCGGGGGCTAGCTGCCCCATCAACCCCCCACCCCCGGGGCTAAATGCCCCATCAACCCCCCACACGGGGGCTAGCTGCCCCATCAACCCCCCACACGGGGGCTAGCTGCCCCATCAACCCCCCACCCGGGGGCTAACTGCCCCATCAACCCCCGGGGCTAACTGCCCCATCAACCCACGGGGGCTACTGCCCCATCAACCCCCTCAACCCCGGGGGCTAACTGCCCCATCAACCCCCCACCCCCGGGGGCTAACTGCCCCATCAACCCCCCACACGGGGGCTAGCTGCCCCATCAACCCACACCCCCGGGGGCTAACTGCCCCCCAGGGCTGAGGTCTACTGCCCCCAGGGCTGAGGTCTACTGCCCCAGGGCTGATGCTTACTGCCCCCAGGGCTGAGGTCTACTGCCCCCAGGGCTGAGGTCTACTGTCCTCAGGACTGAGGTCTACTGCCCCCAGGGCTGAGGTCTACTGCCCCCAGGGCTAAGGGTTCTGTCCCCCCAGGACTGAGGTCTACTGCCCCCAGGGCTGAGGTCTACTGCCCCCAGGGCTGAAGCCTACTGCCCCAGGGCTGAGGTCTACTTCCCCCAGGGCTGAGGTCTACTGCCCCCAGGGCTGAGGTCTATTGCCCCTAGGGCTGAGGTCTTCTGTCCCCCAGGGCTGAGGTCTACTGCCCCCAGGGCTGAGGTCTATTGCCCCTAGGGCTGAGGTCTTCTGTCCCCCAGGGCTGAGGTCTACTGCCCCCAGGGCTGAGGTCTACTGCCCCCAGGGCTGAGGTCTACTGTCACCAGGGCTGAGGTCTATTGCCCCCAGGGCTGAGGTCTACTGCCCCCAGGGCTGAGGTCTATTGCCCCCCAGGGCTGAGGCCTACTGCCCCCAGGGCTGATGCTTACTGCCCCCAGGACAGAGGTCTACTGCCCCCAGGGCTGAGGTCTACTGCCCCCAGGGCTGAGGTCTACTGCCCCCAGGGCTGAGGTCTACTGTCCCAGGGCTGAGGTCTACTGCCCCCCAGGGCTGAGGCCTACTGCCCCCAGGGCTGATGCTTACTGCCCCCAGGACAGAGGTCTACTGCCCCCAGGGCTGAGGTCTACTGCCCCCAGGGCTGAGGTCTACTGCCCCCAGGGCTGAGGCATACTGTCCCCAAGGCTGAGGCCTACTGCCCCCAGGGTTGAGGTCTACTGCCCCCAGGGCTGAGGTCTACTGCCCCCAGGGCTGAGGTCTACTGCCCCCAGGGCTGAGGTCTACTGCCCCCAGGGCTGAGGGCTTCTGTCCCCAGGGCTGATGCTTACTGCCCCCAGGACAGAGGCCTACTGCTCCCAGAGCTGAGGTCTACTGCCCCCAGGGCTGAGGTCTACTGCCCCCAGGGCTGAGGTCTACTGCCCCCAGGGCTGAGGCCTACTGCCCCCAGGGCTGAGGCCTACTGCCCCCAGGGCTGAGGTCTACTGCCCCCATTGCTGAGGCGTACTGTCCCCAGGGCTGAGGTCTACTGCCCCCAGGGCTGAGGCCTACTGCCCCCAGGGCTGAGGCCTACTGCCCCCAGGGCTGAGGTCTACTGCTCCCAGGGCTGAGGTCTATTGCCCCAGGACTGAGGTCTACTGCCCCCAGGGCTGAGACATTGCCCCCAGGGCTGAGGTCTACTGCCCCCAGGGCTGAGGCCTACTGCCCCCAGGACTGAGGTCTACTGCCTCTGTGGCTGAGGTCTACTGTCCCCAGGGCTGAGGTCTACTGCCTCTGTGGCTGAGGTCTACTGCCCCCAGGGCTGAGGTCTACTGCCCCCAGGGCTGAGACATTGCCCCCAGGGCTGAGGTCTACTGCCCCCAGGGCTGAGGTCTACTGCCCCCAGGGCTGAGGCGTACTGTCCCCAGGGCTGAGGCCTACTGCCCCCAGGGTTGAGGTCTACTGCCCCCAGGGATGAGGTCTACTGCCCCCAGGGGTGAGGTCTACTGCCCCCAGGGCTGGGGCCTACTGCCCCCAGGGCTGAGGTCTACTGCCCCCAGGGCTGAGGTCTACTGCCTCCAGCGCTGAGGTCTACTGCCCCCAGGACTGAGGTCTTCTGTCCCCCAGGGCTGAGGTCTACTGCCTCCAGCGCTGAGGTCTACTGCCCCCAGGGTTGAGGTCTACTGCCCCCAGGGCTGAGGTCTACTGTCCCCGTGGCTGAGGTCTACTGCCCCCAGGACTGAGGTCTTCTGTCCCCCAGGGCTGAGGTCTACTGCCCCCAGAGCTGAGGTCTTCTGTCCCCCAGGGCTGAGGTCTACTGCCCCCAGGGCTGAGGTCTACTGCCCCCAGGGCTGAGGTCTACTGTCCCCAGGGCTGAGGTCTACTGTCCCCGTGGCTGAGGTCTACTGCCCCCAGGGCTGAGGTCTTCTGCCTCCGTGGCTGAGGTCTACTGTCCCAGAGCTGAGGTCTACTGCCCCCAGGGCTGAGGTCTACTGCTCCCAGGGCTGAGGTCTACTGCCCCCAGGGCTGAGGTCTACTGTCCCAGGGCTGAGGTCTACTGCCCCCAGGGCTGAGGCCTACTGTCCCAGGGCTGAGGTCTACTGCCCCCAGGGTTGAGGTCTACTGCCCCCAGGGCTGAGGTCTACTGCCCCCAGGGTTGAGGTCTACTGTCCCAGCGCTGAGGTCTACTGCCCCCAGGGCTGAGGGCTTCTGTCCCAGGGCTGAGGTCTACTGCCCCCAGGGCTGAGGTCTACTGCCTCCAGGGCTGAGGTCTAATGCCCCCAGGGCTGAGGTCTACTGCCCCCAGGGCTGAGGTCTACTGCCTCCAGGGCTGAGGTCTACTGCCTCCAGGGCTGAGGACCAGTGGACCAGTGTCGGGAAGAGACAGTATTACAGTGGACCACTGACGGGAAGAGACAGTATTACAGTGGACCACTGACGGGGAGAGACAGTATTACAGTGGACCAGTCTCGGGAAGAGACAGTATTACCGTGGACCACTGACGGGAAGAGACAGTATTACCGTGGACCACTGACGGGAAGAGACAGTATTACCGTGGACCACTGACGGGAAGAGACAGTATTACAGTGGACCACTGACGGGAAGAGACAGTATTACCGTGGACCACTGACGGGAAGAGACAGTATTACAGTTGACACCTGACGGGAAGAGACAGTAGACCACAGAAGTAGACGGGAAGAGAATGACAAGAAAAAGAGACAGACTTCCGTCTCTCACGTTAGCGAGGTAGCGCCAAGAACAGACGAAGAAAAGGCCTCCTTCGCTCACGTCCGCCCGCCCACAACCGGGCCCCCGCGGGCCCCTCCGTGGTATATTGTCCATCCACAACCGGGCCCCCGCGGGCCCCACCGTGGTATACTATCCATCCACAACCGGGCCCCCGCGGGCCCCTCCGTGGTATATTGTCCATCCACAACCGGGCCCCCGCGGGCCCCTCCGTGGTATACTGCCTACCCACAACCGGGCCCCCGCGGGCCCCTCCTTGGTATACTGTCCATCCACAACCGGGCCCCCGCGGGCCCCTCCGTGGTATACTGCCTACCCACAACCGGGCCCCCGCGGGCCCCTCCTTGGTATACTGTCCATCCACAACCGGGCCCCCGCGGGCCCCTCCGTGGTATAATCCCCACCCACAACGGGGCCCCCGCGGGCCCCTCCGTGGTATACTGCCCACCCACAACCGGGCCGGGTCGAGATGGGGTGGGAAGTGGCGGGGTTGAGGGGGTCGAGATGGGGTGGGGAGTGGCGGGGTTGACGGGGTCGAGATGGGGTGGGGAGTGGCGAGGTTGAGGGGGTCGAGATGGGGTGGGAAGTGGCGGGGTTGAGGGGGTCGAGATGGGGTGGGGAGTGGCGGGGTTGACGGGGTCGAGATGGGGTGGGAAGTGGCGGGGTTGACGGGGTCGAGATGGGGTGGGGAGTGGCGAGGTTGAGGGGGTCGAGATGGGGTGGGAAGTGGCGGGGTTGAGGGGGTCGAGATGGGGTGGGAAGTGGCGGGGTTGAGGGGGTCGAGATGGGGTGGGGAGTGGCGGGGTTGACGGGGTCGAGATGGGGTGGGAAGTGGCGGGGTTGACGGGGTCGAGATGGGGTGGGGAGTGGCGAGGTTGAGGGGGTCGAGATGGGGTGGGAAGTGGCGGGGTTGACGGGGTCGAGATGGGGTGGGGAGTGGCGGGGTTGGTGGGGCCGTCTTTGCGTTGGGGGAGGAGGCTGGGGTGGTGGTGGTGAAGATAAGCAAATACTTAAGATAAAGAGATAAGATACGAGGCGAAATGGAGAAGAGGATAAGAACTTAAGATGAAAAGATAAGATAAATACTTAAGATAAAGAGATGAGATAAGATACGAGGCGAAATGGAGAAGAGGCTAAGAACTTAAGATAAAAAGATAAGATGAATACTTAAGATAAAGAGATAAGATAAGATACGAGGAGAAATGGAGAAGAGGATAAGAACTTAAGATAAAAAGATAAGATAAATACTTAAGATAAAGAGATAAGATAAGATACGAGGAGAAATGGAGAAGAGGATAAGAACTTAAGATAAAAAGATAAGATGAATACTTAAGATAAAGAGATAAGATAAGATACGAGGCGAAATGGAAGAGGATAAGAACTTAAGATAAAAAGATAAGATAAGCAAATACTTAAGATACGGAGGTAAGATACGAAATGGAGAAGAGGATAAGAACTTAAGATAAAAAGATTAGATAAACAAGTACTTAAGATAAAGAGATAAGATACGAGGAGAAATGGAGAAGAGGATAAGAACTTAAGATAAAAAGATAAGCAAATACTTAAGATAAAGAGATAAGATAAGATACGAGGCGAAATGGAAGAGGACAAGAACTTAGATAAAAAGATAAGATAAGCAAATACTTAAGATAAAGAGATAAGATACGAGGCGAAATGGAGAAGAGGATAAGAACTTAAGATAAAAAGATAAGATAAGCAAATACTTAAGATAAGGAGATAAGATACGAGGCGAAGTGGAGAAGAGGATAAGAACTTAAGATAAAAAGATAAGCTAAACAACTACTTAAGATAAGGAGATAAGATAAGATACGAGGTGGTTCTCGCTCCGTTTGTTTACATTTACACGTACTCGGGACAGCACTTGGTAAAACCAGATAACAGAAGACCTGATGGTCTACGACCAGGTTATCTGCTGGAGGACAGTATTTAGGGAAAGCAAGATAACAGAAGACCTGATGGTCTATGAACAGGTCATCTACTGGAGGACAGTATTTAGGGAAAGCAAGATAAGACCAGATGGTCTATTGACAGGTCATCTGTTGGAGGAAAACAAGATAACAGAAGCGCTGATGATCTATGAACAGGCCATCTGCCTTAAGGAAAGGAAGATAAAGCCCTAATGGTCTATGAACAGGCCATCTGCCTTCGGGAAAGGAAGATAAAGAAAGCCCTGATGGTCTGTGAACAGGCCATCTGCCGTAGGGAAAGGAAGATAAAGAAAGACCTGATGGTCTGTGAACAGGCTATCTGCCGTAGGGAAAGGAAGATGACAGAAGACCTGATGGTCTGTGAACAGGTCACCTACTTGTGGACTGTTCACCTTGAGGCCGAGATATAAACCATGTCACCAGACGGTACAAGGAGGCTAACTTTGCCCCCCTCCATTCATGGCTGATTGGAAATCTCTTTCCATATCCTCCAATTCTTCAGTCGCGTGCCCTCTAGGGAGATACAAGAATGAGATAGAAGACGTAGAACATAAGTTGCCAAGTGCACTTTCGTGTAATGATCACATCATCATCAGGGGAGATACAAGAATGAGATAGAAGACGTAGAACATAAGTTGCCAAGTGCACTTTCGTGTAATGATCACATCATCATCAGGGGAGATACAAGAATGAGATAGAAGACGTAGAACATAAGTTGCCAAGTGCGCTTTCGTTAATGATCACATCATCATCAGAGGAGATACAAGAATGAGATAGAAGACGTAGAACATAAGTTGCCAAGTGCACTTTCGTGTAATGATCATATCTTCATTATCAAGGGAGATACAAGAATGAGAAATATGACACTTGGGAACTTATCGTGTCATAATTTCAAGTGGATTTGAAGGATTACATATATATATATATATATATATATATATATATATATATATATATATATATATATATATATATATATATATATATATATATATTAGCAGGGAAAAAATGCAATTGAGTGGGAGATGTATAAAAGAAAGAGACAGGAGGTCAAGAGAAAGGTGCAAGAGGTGAAAAAGAGGGCAAATGAGAGTTGGGGTGAGAGAGTATCATTAAATTTTAGGGAGAATAAAAAGATGTTCTGGAAGGAGGTAAATAAAGTGCGTAAGACAAGGGAGCAAATGGGAACTTCAGTGAAGGGCGCAAATGGGGAGGTGATAACAAGTAGTGGTGATGTGAGAAGGAGATGGAGTGAGTATTTTGAAGGTTTGTTGAATGTGTTTGATGATAGAGTGGCAGAGATAGGGTGTTTTGGTCGAGGTGGTGTGCAAAGTGAGAGGGTTAGGGAAAATGATTTCGTAAACAGAGAAGAGATAGTAAAAGCTTTGCGGAAGATGAAAGCCGGCAAGGCAGCAGGTTTGGATGGTATTGCAGTGGAATTTATTAAAAAAGGGGGTGACTGTATTGTTGACTGGTTGGTAAGGTTATTTAATATATGTATGACTCATGGTGAGGTGCCTGAGGATTGGCGGAATGCGTGCATAGTGCCATTGTACAAAGGCAAAGGGGATAAGAGTGAGTGCTCAAATTACAGAGGTATAAGTTTGTTGAGTATTCCTGGTAAATTATATGGAAGGGTAGGGTATTGATTGAGAGGGTGAAGGCATGTGCAGAGCATCAGATTGGGGAAGAGCAGTGTGGTTTCAGAAGTGGTAGAGGATGTGTGGATCAGGTGTTTGCTTTGAAGAATGTATGTGAGAAATACTTAGAAAAGCAAATGGATTTGTATGTAGCATTTATGTATCTGGAGAAGGCATATGATAGAGTTGATAGAGATGCTCTGTGGAAGGTATTAAGAATATATGGTGTGGGAGGCAAGTTGTTAGAAGCAGTGAAAAGTTTTTATCGAGGATGTAAGGCATGTGTACGTGTAGGAAGAGAGGAAAGTGATTGGTTCTCATTGAATGTAGGTTTGCGGCAGGGGTGTGTGATGTCTCCATGGTTGTTTAATTTGTTTATGGATGGAGTTGTTAGGGAGGTGAATGCAAGAGTTTTGGAAAGAGGGGCAAGTATGAAGTCTGTTGTGGATGAGAGAGCTTAGGAAGGGGATCAGTTGTTGTTCGCTGATGATACAGCGCTGGTGGCTGATTGATGTGAGAAACTGCAGAAGCTGGTGACTGAGTTTGGTAAAGTGTGTGAAAGAAGAAAGTTAAGAGTAAATGTGAATAAGAACAAGGTTATTAGGTACAGTAGAGTTGAGAGTCAAGTCAATTGGGAGGTAAGTTTGAATGGAGAAAAACTGGAGGAAGTAATGTTTTAGATATCTGGGAGTGGATCTGGCAGCGGATGGAACCATGGAAGCGGAAGTGAATCATAGGGTGGGGGAGGGGGCGAAAATCCTGGGAGCCTTGAAGAATGTGTGGAAGTCGAGAACATTACCTCGGAAAGCAAAAATGGGTATGTTTGAAGAAATAGTGGTTCCAACAATGTTGTATGGTTGCGAGGCGTGGGGTATGGATAGAGTTGTGCGCAGGAGGGTGGATGTGCTGGAAATGAGATGTTTGAGGACAGTGTGTGGTGTGAGGTGGTTTGATCGAGTAAGTAATGTAAGGGTAAGAGAGATGTGCGGAAATAAAAAGAGCGTGGTTGAGAGAGCAGAAGAGGGTGTTTTGAAATGGTTTGGTCACATGGAGAGAATGAGTGAGGAAAGATTGAGCAAGAGGATATATGTGTCAAAGGTGGAGGGAACGAGGAGAAGTGGGAGACCAAATTGGAGGTGGAAAGATGGAGTGAAAAAGATTTTGAGTGATCGGGGCCTGAACATGCAGGAGGGTGAAAGGCGGGCAAGGAATAGAGTGAATTGGATCGATGTGGTATACCGGGGTTGACGTGCTGTCAGTGGATTGAATCAGGGCATGTGAAGCTTCTGGGGTAAACCATAGAAAGTTCTGTGGGGCCTGAATGTGGAAAGGGAGCTGTGGTTTCGGTGCATTATTGCATGACAGCTGGAGACTGAGTGTGAGCGAATGGGGCCTTTGTTGTCTTTTTCTGGCGCTGCCTCGCACACATGAGGGGGGAGGGGGATGTTATTCCGTGTGTGGCGGGGTGGCGATGGGAATGAATAAAGGCAGACAGTGTGAATTGTGTGCATGTGTGTATATGTGTGTGTCTGTGTGTGTATATATGTGTGTATGTTGGGATGTGTGGGTGTGTATGTTTGCGTGTGTGGACGTGTGTGTGTGTGCATGTGTGGGGGTGGGTTGGGCCATTTTTTTCGTCTGTTTCCTTGCGCTACCTCGCAGGTGCGGGAGACAGCGACAAAGCAAAATAAATAAAATAATAAATAAATAAATGAATATATATATATATATATATATATATATATATATATATATATATATATATATATATATACGTATGTAAGTAGGAGAGATGGCCAGAGAGCGTTATTGGATTACGTGTTAATTGACAGGCGCGCGAAAGAGAGACTTTTGGATGTTAATGTGCTGAGAGGTGCAACTGGAGGGATGTCTGATCATTATCTTGTGGAGGCTAAGGTGAAGATTTGTATGGGTTTTCAGAAAAGAAGAGTGAATGTTGGGGTGAAGAGGGTGGTGAGAGTGAGCGAGCTTGGGAAGGAGACTTGTGTGAGGAAGTACCAGGAGAGACTGAGTACAGAATGGAAAAAGGTGAGAACAATGGAAGTAAAGGGAGTGGGGGAGGAATACGATGTATTTAGGGAATCAGTGATGGATTGCGCAAAAGATGCTTGTGGCATGAGAAGAGTGGGAGGTGGGTTGATTAGAAAGGGTAGTGAGTGGTGGGATGAAGAAGTAAGATTATTAGTGAAAGAGAAGAGAGAGGCATTTGGACGATTTTTGCAGGGAAAAAATGCAATTGAGTGGGAGATGTATAAAAGAAAGAGACAGGAGGTCAAGAGAAAGGTGCAAGAGGTGAAAAAGAGGGCAAATGAGAGTTGGGGTGAGAGAGTATCATTAAATTTCAGGGAGAATAAAAAGATGTTCTGGAAGGAGGTAAATAAAGTGCGTAAGACAAGGGAGCAAATGGGAACTTCAGTGAAGGGCGCAAATGGGGAGGTGATAACAAGTAGTGAGAAGGAGATGGAGTGAGTATTTTGAAGGTTTGTTGAATGTGTTTGATGATAGAGTGGCAGATAAGGGTGTTTTGGTCGAGGTGGTGTGCAAAGTGAGAGGGTTAGGGAAAATGATTTGGTAAACAGAGAAGAGGTAGTAAAAGCTTTGCGGAAGATGAAAGACGGCAAGGCAGCAGGTTTGGATGGTATTGCAGTGGAATTTATTAAAAAAGGGGGTGACTGTATTATTAACTGGTTGGTAAGATTATTTAATGTATGTATGACTCATGGTGAGGTGCCTGAGGATTGGCGGAATGCTTGCATAGTGCCAATGTACAAAGGCAAAGGGGATAAGAGTGAGTGCTCAAATTACAGAGGTATAAGTTTGTTGAGTATTCCTGGTAAAATATATGGGAGGGTATTGATTGAGAGGGTGAAGGCATGTACAGAGCATCAGATTGGGGAAGAGCAGTGTGGTTTCAAAAGTGGTTGATAATGTGTGGATCAGGTGTTTGCTTTGAAGAATGTATGTGAGAAATACTTAGAAAAGCAATTGGATTTGTATGTAGCATTTATGGATCTGGAGAAGGCATATGATAGAGTTGATAGAGATGCTCTGTGGAAGGTATTAAGAATAT
>NC_092284.1:9122840-9160340 GCF_036320965.1 Panulirus ornatus
CCCCCCCCCCCCCACACACACACATACACACACACACACACACACACACACACACACACACACACACATACACACACACACACACACAGACACACACAGACACACACATACACACACACACACACACACACACACAGACACACCATCAGCTGAGACAGATGTGTGTTGTAGACTGCAATCCTACACACCATCACTAGCCTACAAAGTTCGTCGGAAACAAAAAAAAAAATGAAATAAAGAAAACTTCATCTCAACAGGACACACTCCTCTCCCCCCCCCCCCCCGCATCCAAGCCATCTCGGCTGACGAGGTCGAAGTCGAAGTCGCTCTTCTAACTTACGGTCCATCACACACACACAAGATCCACCCTCCGCCTGTCTGTCTGTCTCTCTGTTGTCTTTGAGGATCGCATTTATGCTACGGTTCAGAGGGAGAAAGAGAGGAAAGAAATAACAAAGATTGGAACTTGTCAGAGAATGGAGTCCTCTTATATATATATATATATATATATATATATATATATATATATATATATATATATATATATATATATATATATTGCTTTGTCGCTGTCTCCCGCGTTTGCGAGGTAGCGCAAGGAAACAGACGAAAGAAATGGCCCCCCCCACCCCCATACACATGTATATACATACGTCCACACACGCAAATATACATACCTACACAGCATTCCATGGTTTACCCCAGACGCTTCACATGCCCTGATTCAATCCACTGACAGCACGTCAACCCCGGTATACCACATCGATCCAATTCACTCTATTCCTTGCACTCCTTTCACCCTCCTGCATGTTCAGGCCCCGATCACACAGAATCTTTTTCACTCCATCTTTCCACCTCCAATTTGGTCTCCCACTTCTCCTCGTTCCCTCCACCTCCGACACATATATCCTCTTGATCAATCTTTCCTCACTCATTCTCTCCATGTGCCCAAACCATTTTCAAAACACCCTCTTCTGCTCTCTCAACCACGCCCTTTTTATTTCCACACATCTCTCTTACCCTTACGTTACTTACTCGATCAAACCACCTCACACAACACATTGTCCTCAAACATCTCATTTCCAGCACATCCATTCTCCTGCGCACAACTCTATCCATAGCCCACGCCTCGCAACCATACAACATTGTTGGAACCACTATTCCTTCAAACATACCCATTTTTGCTTTCCGAGATAATGTTCTCGACTTCCACACATTCTTCAAGGCTCCCAGAATTTTCGCCCCCTCCACCACCCTATGATCCACTTCCGCTTCCATGGTTCCATCCGCTGCCAGATCCACTCCCAGATATCTAAAACACTTCACTTCCTCCAGTTTTTCTCCATTCAAACTCACCTCCCAATTGACTTGACCCTCAACCCTACTGTACCTAATTACCTTGCTCTTATTCACATTTACTCTTAACTTTCTTCTTTCACACACCAGCAGTGACCTGGTGGTGGGTGGGTGGGTGGGGCCCAGCAGTGATCTGGTGGTGGGTGGGTGGGGCCCAGCAGTGACCTGGTGGTGGTGGGTGGGTGGGGGTCCAGCAGTGACCTGGTGGTGGTGGGTGGGTGGGGTCCAGCAGTGACCTGGTGGTGGATGGGTGGGGCCCAGCAGTGACCTGGTGGTGGTGGGTGGGTGGGGTCCAGCAGTGACCTGGTGGTGGATGGGTGGGGCCCAGCAGTGACCTGGTGGTGGATGGGTGGGTGGGGCCTAGCAGTGACCTGGTGGTGGGTGGGTGGGGCCCAGCAGTGACCTGGTGATGGATGGGTGAGTGGGGCCCAGCAGTGACCTGGTGATGGGTGAGTGGGGCCCACAGCAGTGACCTGGTGATGGGTGTGGACCCACAGCAGTGACCTGGCGAGGTGGGTTGGGACCCCCCAGCAGTGACCTGGTTGGTGGTAGTGGTGGGTAAGAGAGGGCAGCAGTGAGGACAGTGAACCCGTGTGTGTGTGGGGGGGGGGGGGGGGGAGTGTGTTTTTGTTGATCCCGGGGTAAAAAAACAACAACAAACTTTTTATTTTCTGACATTGGGCCAAGCTGGTGAGTGGGGGACCGCCGCTGCTCCTGAAATGGCTCAACCTAAACCCGTTTTCTGTGGGTCTAAATTGGGGGGGTTGGGTTGGGGGGGGGATCAGCCTCTCACCCTCGCGTAACTGGTTCTCCTATTTTGGGATCGTATACTAAACTGTTTATTTTGGGATCATATACTAAACTGTTTATTTTGGGATGTACTAAACTGGGATCATATACTAAACTGGGATCATATTATGGGATCATATACTAAACTGTTTATTTTGGGATCGTATACTAAACTGTTTATTTTGGGATCATATACTAAACTGTTTATTTTGGGATCATATACTAAACTGTTTATTTTGGGATCATATACTAAACTGTTTATTTTGGGATCATATACTAAACTGGTTATTTTCGAGGATGTGATTCTAGAAATAAATGTTTTTTTTATTTTTTCTTCATGGGTCATTCAATATGAGTCGGTCTCTCTCTCTCTCTCTCTCTCTCTCTCTCTCTCTCTCTCTCTCTCTCTCTCTCTCTCTCTCTCTCTCTCTCTCTCTCACGCGCACACACACACACACACACACACACACACACACATATACACGTGTTTAGCATTACTGACCATGAGTTGGAACGGAGTCCTGGGGGAGGCAATATGGCCTACAACCGACCCTAGCTGTTCATCTTCCCCTCGGGGATGGTGGATAAATTGGTACTTGGCTGGTATGTGTGTGTGTGTGTGTGTGTGTTTGTGTGTGTGTATGTGTGTATGTGTGTGTGTGTGTGTGTGTGTGTGTGTGTTTATACATACGTTGGAGTACAGACATGGAACACATATACAAGGTTAAGAGACGGGGCAACACCAATGTAAAACTCTCTCCCCGCAACACACAAGAGACGGGGCAACACTAGTGTAAAACACACTCTCCTCCCCTCAACACACAAGAGACGGGGCAACACTAGTGTAAAACACACTCTCCCCGCAACACATAAGAGACGGAGCAACACTAGTGTAAAACACACTCTCCCCGCAACACACAAGAGACGGAGCAACACTAGTGTAAAACACACTCTCCCCGCAACACACAAGAGACGGGGCAACACCAGTGTAAAACACACTCCCTGCAACACACAGGAGACGGGGCAACACCAGTGTAAAACACCCTCTCCCCGCAACACACAAGAGACGGAGCAACACTAGTGTAAAACTCTCTCCCCGCAACACACAAGAGACGGGGCAACACTAGTGTAAAACACACTCTCCCCGCAACACACAAGAGACGGGGCAACACTAGTGTAAAACACACTCTCCCCGCAACACACAAGAGACGGGGCAACACCAGTGTAAAACACACTCTCCTCCCCTCAACACACAAGAGACGGGGCAACACTAGTGTAAAACACACTCTCCCCGCAACACACAAGAGACGGGGCAACACTAGTGTAAAACACACTCTCCTCCCCTCAACACACAAGAGACGGGGCAACACTAGTGTAAAACACACTCTCCCCGCAACACACAAGAGACGGGTGCAACACTAGTGTAAAACACACCCCGGAACACACAAGAGACGGGGCAACACTAGTGTAAAACACACTCTCCCCGCAACACACAAGAGACGGGGCAACACCAGTGTACGACTCTCCCTGCAACACACAAGAGACGGGGCAACACCAGTGTACGACTCTCTCCCTGCAACACACAAGAGACGGAGCAACACTAGTGTAAAACACACCCCGCAACACACAAGAGACGGAGCAACACCAGTGTAAAACACACCCCGCAACACACAAGAGACGGTGCAACACTAGTGTAAAACACTCCCCCCGCAACACACAAGAGACGGGGCAACACCAGTGTAAAACACACTCTCCCCGCAACACACAAGAGACGGAGCAACACCAGTGTAAAACACACCCCGCAACACACAAGAGACGGGGCAACACCAGTGTACGACTCTCTCCCTGCAACACACAAGAGACGGGGCAACACTAGTGTAAAACACACCCCGCAACACACAAGAGACGGGGCAACACCAGTGTACGACTCTCTTTTCCCAGCAATACTCAAATAGAAATCACACACACAGACACACTAACCCAGAGTGGCGCCTCCAAACTTATATTCTGGTGGGTTCTGCTGGAGTCCAAAGTCTATATTACGTCCAAGTACTGGGAGGTTAGACGAGTGCTAAGCAGTCCACGATTGGTATATGAAGCCTTGCTGTGGCAGCTTGTAGAAGCTTAATTGAAGCTGCGTAGGGGAAGATCTCCTCGGGTCGAATGCCCAGGAGCGAGTTTGGACAGCTTAAGCAGGAAGCAGCATCGTTTAGATAGATGGTCGTTTTAAAATCCAAACTATAAAGGAAAAAAGGAAAAAGGCATTTGAGAATGAGCAGTTACATTCAAGGGTCTAGTCCATGACAAGAACAGCTGTTATGTCCTACTTGTTCGCCGTTTCCAGCGTTGGCAAGGTAGCGCCGGGATCAGACGAAGAACAGACCTAGTTCGCCCACATTCACTCCTCTTAGCTCCCTTTTGATGCGAATTTCTCTTCAAGATAGACACTTAGATCGCTACCTCTGCTTGAGCTGAGAGAGAATAGAAGAGACTTTAAAAAAAGAAAACTAGAGATAGAAATCAGGCCAGCTGGGCCGGCCTGCTACCAGAACACAAAGCAAAACCAAGAAGCATCAAGTATTTCAGCTTTGGAGTTGGATCCCAATATGGGGGATTATCACAACTGGTCAGTTGTGAGTCGATCCACAAGTTAAAAGGATCATAAAAGAGATTATTCACCAAGTTAACAAGAAGTCTAATGTTGTGGCCAATTATCAGATCACAGGAGCAGTAGTCTAGTGACATGATGAGACATGGACTCATGAAAGATTAAATGATCAGGAAAACAGTTTAGCATCGGGTTCGCCGTTTCCAGCGTTGGCAAGGTAGCGCCAGGACCCGACGAAGACCTCATTCGCGTCCACATTCATTCTCTTTTCTCCCCAGCCACTGCCAAGCCTAACGACCCTTTCCTTTGTTTACCCACGCTGCTTCACATGCCCTGGTTCAGTGTGTTGACATTATTTCGCCACCTGAATTCCATTCACTCTATTCTGTGCACGCCTCTCACCTTCCTGCATGTTCAGTTCCCAAGCATTCAAAATACATTTAGCTCCATCCTTCTATGTCCAATGTGATATCCGCCTTTTTGTCCCTTTCATTTCTTATACTAAATCATTGTCAACCTTTCCTCACTCATTCTCTCCAAACCATTTCACCACACCCTCTTCTGTTCTCTCAACCATTATCATCTTATTACCAAACCTGTCTTTTACCCTTTTTATTACTTCCTCGATCAAACCACCTCACACCACAGATAAACTTTCATTTCCAGCACTTCCATCTTCCTCTATATCCCAGTCCTCGCATCCAAACAATTTCGTTGGCAATACTATACCTTCAGACATACCCACTTTCGCCTTACCAGATAGCAGGATCTCTTCACACATTTCTCAATGCTCCCAGTACCTTCGCCCCCTCACCCACCCTATGAATCAACTCCCCTTCCACTTGCTGTCACATCCACTCCCACGTATGTGAAACACTTTACTTTCCCCGAGTTTTCTCCACTCTAAACTCATACCCCCAGTGAACTTGCAGAAACTTCGCCCCCTCACCCACCCTATGAATCCCCTCCGCTCCCACTTGTTGTCACGTCCATACCCCCAGTTAACCTGCAGAACCTTCGCCCCCTCACCCACCCTATGAATCCTCTCCGCTTCCACTTGTTGTCACGTCCACACCCCCCAGTTAACCTGCAGAACCTTCGCCCCCTCACCCACCCTATGAATCCCCTCCGCTTCCACTTGTTGTCACGTCCACACCCCCAGTTCACCTGCAGAAACTTCGCCCCCTCACCCACCCTATGAATCCCCTCCGCTTCCACTTGTTGTCACGTCCACACCCCCCAGTTCACCTGCAGAAACTTCGCCCCCTCACCCACCCTATGAATCAACTCCCCTTCCACTTGCTGTCACATCCACTCCTACGTATCTAAAACACTTAACTTTCCCCGAATTTTCTCCACTGACACTCACACCCCCAGTTAACCTGTCTCTCTCCCTGATAGAAATAATAACATTGCCTTTATTTATGTTTGCTCCTTTCATTCACCCACTTACACACTTTATTTCAAACCAGGAATTTACAATCACCATTCCTTTTTCAGCTGTTTACCATAATCTTTACCATCATGACTAATAATTATAATTACTGTATCATTACTACTATACAAACACAAAAACACAAAACACACACGCAAACCAGACTCGAAAATTTGCGCATCATCAGCGCAATTATCCTTTTGGAAAATACAAAATAATTCACTGTTATTCTGGAATCATCTTGAAAAGAAAAAAAAGAAAGAGAGAAAGAGAGAGAGAGAGAGAGAGAGAGAGAGAGAGAGAGAGAGAGAGAGAGAGAGAGACTACTCTTACCTGTACATTAAGCAATTAGCAGGTGGACAGAAGGGGGGGGAGGAGAGAGGCGAGGTCAGCAGCAGGCCGGGGCCCAACACGACAAAAACAAGGGAATGCCATTTCCACGCGCCACTCCTGCTTGGTCAGGTCAGGTCAGGTCAGGTCAGGTCAAGTTAGGTTAGGTTAGGTTGGGTCGTCTGCACTGGTCCAGCCAGACGACTCCGTCTGTTCCTCTGGAGGAGGAGGAGGAGGAGGAGGAGGAGGAGGAGGAGGAGGAGGGGGAGGAAGAGGAGGAGGAGGAGGAGGAGGAGGGGGGGAGGGGGAGGGGGACTAATGATTGTTTACCTGCCTCTTTCCTACGTCAGTCCAGACCTGACTGGTAATTAAGTGTCTTAATCAGAGCCATCTCATTAACGAATGTATATATATATATATATATATATATATATATATATATATATATATATATATATATATATATATGTATATATATATATTCCTATGATGAGTCCACGGGGAAAAATGAAAGACGATAAGTTGCCAAGTGCACTTTCGTGTAATAATCACATCATCAGGGGAGACACAAGAGAGAAATATAACAGCGTTTCATTTTCCCCCCGTGGGCTCACAGGAATATCTTGATCACGTGCAAAATTGTGATCCTAATATATATATATATATATATATATATATATATATATATATATATATATGTGGACGTATGTATATACATGTGTATGGGGGGGGGGTTTGGGGCCCTTTCTTTCGTCTGTTTCCTTTGGGCCCCCACCTCGCCCAAAAGCGGGGGGACAGCGACAAAGTATAATAAATTTTAAAAAAAAAAAAGTATATATATTTATATTTAATATTATATAAATTATAAAATTTTATATTTCAACTATTCCCATTTCCCGCGTCAGTAAGGAGCGTTAAGAACAGAGCACTGAGCCCTTTTAGGGGAAAATCCTCATTGGCCCCTCTCCTCTTTCCTTTATTAGGAAAACTAAAAAAACGAGAGGGGGAGGATTTCCGCCCCACCCCCCCCTCCCCCTTTCCCTTTGGTGCCTTTTACACACGCGGGAATACTTTTTTTTAAAAAATTAAAAATGAGGGGGAAGAGATCAGTGATCGAAATCTGACGTAATACATTCCCCCCGGGGGGGGGGGGGGGGGGGGGGGGGGGGGGGGGGGGGGGGGGGGGGGGGGGGGGGGGGGGGGGGGGGGGGGGGGGGGGGGGGGGGGGGGGAAAAGGGGGCCCCTTCAAAAACCTTTACCCAAATCCCGGGGTTCCCCCGTGGTTTCAGGGTTTTCCCCGGGGGGGTTGGTCGGGCCCACGGGCCCGGGAAACCCAAGGAGGGTTTATTGGCTTTTTTCCATTTTCTTTTGTCTGGTTATCTTTTGGCGTGGTGGCCCCCACTGGGTTCCCATTCGTTTTGCCCTTTGGGGTTTTTATTCGTTGGTCCATTGTGAAGCTCAAAGGTTCCTCGTTCTTTTATTTCATGGAGGCCTCTTGACCTGTGTGACATTATGCCCCTTGGTGTGCCCCCCTTTTGTTTTAATGCCTCCCGTTCGTGATGCCCCCCTTGTGAGTCCTCCCCTTCGTTAGTGCCCCCCATTTGTTTAGGCCTCCCTTCGTGAGTGCCTCCATTCTGTAGGCTTTTCCCTTCGTTTAGTCCTCCCATTCGTGTAGTCCTCCCTTTTTAGTCCTCCCCCTTCGGAGTGCCTCCCATTCTGTTTCCTCCATTCTGTTTCCTCCCATTCGTGTAGTGCCTCCCGTTCGGTAGTGCCTCCCATTCGTGTAGTGCCTCCCATTCGTGTAGTGCCTCCCATTCGTGTAGTGCCTCCCATTCGTGTAGTGCCTCCCATTCTTTTTAGTGCCCTCCCATTCTGTAGGGCCCCCTTCGTGTGTCCCCCATTCGTTAGTCTTCCCTTCGTGTATGCCTCCCATTCGTGAGGCCTCCCCTTTGTGAGTGCCTCCCTTCTGTAGGCCTCCCCTTTGTGTAGTGGGGCCCCCCTTCGTTAGTGCCTCCCTTCTGTAGTGCCTCCCTTCGTTAGGCCCCCCTTTTGTACAAGCTACTGTGGGATCTCGTGTGTTGTTGTGCAAAAAAGGGACAAAGACGGCGCGTTACTCCCCCCCCCCCCCCCCTCTTCCCTCCTGGGGGGGAAGGGGGGGGGGGGTGGCGATTTCGGCGGGGGGGGGGGGGGGGGGGTTGTTAGGTGGACACGTGACACGCGACCGAAAGGCGTCGGTGTGTGTTTAATCTGGTGGCTGAAGGATGGATGAAGACGGAGCGGGCCCAAAATGGGGGGGGAGGAGAGAGAGGGGAAGGAGAGAGAGAGAGAGAAGAGGAAAGAGAGAGAGGAAGGCGGGGTATTTGGCTGGGTTTTTCCATTCTCTCTCTCTCTCTCCTCCTCCCCTTCTCTCCCTCTCTCCCCCTCCCTCTCTCTCCCTCTCTCTCCATTAACCATCTCTGGGCCCTGTGTACGCACTGGGAAAAAAATTTTCCAAACAGCAACCCAAACCTTTTAAGATGTAGGGTCCACGACGGGCCTGCCACTGACAGGGGGTACCACTACAGGGGGTCCACGACGGGGGTGCCACTGACAGGGGCCCCCCTGACAGGGGCCGCCACTGACAGGGCCCCCCTGACAGGGGGTCCACTGACAGGGGGTGCACTGACAGGGCCTGGCACGACAGGGCTGCCACTACAGGGGCTGCCCCCACAGGGCTCCACGACAGGGGCCGGCACTGACAGGGGGTGCCACTGCAGGGGCCCACTGACAGGGGCTGCCACTGACAGGGCCTACCACTGACAGGGGCTGCCACTGACAGGGGCTGCCACTGACAGGGGCTACCACTGACAGGGCCTGGCACTGACAGGCCTGGCACTGACAGGGCCTGGCACTGACAGGGGCTGCCACTGACAGGCCTGGCACTGACAGGGGCTACCACTGACAGGGGCTACCACTGACAGGGGCTGCCACTGACAGGGCCTGGCACTGACAGGCCTGGCACTGACAGGGGCTGCCACTGACAGGGGCTACCACTGACAGGGGCTACCACTGACAGGGCCTGGCACTGACAGGGGCTGCCACTGACAGGGGCTACCACTGACAGGGGCTGCCACTGACAGGGGCTGCCACTGACAGGCCTGCCACTGACAGGGCCTGGCACTGACAGGGGCTGCCACTGACAGGGCTGCCACTGACAGGGGCCTGCCACTGACAGGGCCTGCCACTGACAGGGGCTACCACTGACAGGGGCTACCACTGACAGGGGCTACCACTGACAGGGGCTGCCACTGACAGGGCCTGCCACTGACAGGGCCTGGCACTGACAGGGGCTGCCACTGACAGGCCTGCCACTGACAGGGGCTGCCACTGACAGGCCTGCCACTGACAGGCCTGCCACTGACAGGGGCTGCCACTGACAGGGGCTGCCACTGACAGGGCCTGCCACTGACAGGCCTGCCACTGACAGGGGCTACCACTGACAGGGCCTGGCACTGACAGGGGCTGCCACTGACAGGGGCTGCCACTGACAGGGGCTACCACTGACAGGGGCTACCACTGACAGGGGCTGCCACTGACAGGCCTGCCACTGACAGGCCTGCCACTGACAGGGGCTGCCACTGACAGGCCTGCCACTGACAGGGGCTGCCACTGACAGGGGCTACCACTGACAGGGCCTGGCACTGACAGGGGCTGCCACTGACAGGCCTGCCACTGACAGGGCCTGGCACTGACAGGGGCTGCCACTGACAGGCCTGCCACTGACAGGCCTGCCACTGACAGGGGCTGCCACTGACAGGGCCTGCCACTGACAGGGCCTGCCACTGACAGGGGCTACCACTGACAGGGCCTGCCACTGACAGGCCTGCCACTGACAGGGGCTGCCACTGACAGGCCTGCCACTGACAGGCCTGCCACTGACAGGGGCTACCACTGACAGGGGCTGCCACTGACAGGGGCTACCACTGACAGGGCCTGGCACTGACAGGGGCTACCACTGACAGGGGCTGCCACTGACAGGCCTGCCACTGACAGGGGCTGCCACTGACAGGGCCTGCCACTGACAGGCCTGCCACTGACAGGGGCTGCCACTGACAGGGGCTGCCACTGACAGGCCTGCCACTGACAGGCCTGCCACTGACAGGGCCTGGCACTGACAGGGGCTACCACTGACAGGGGCTGCCACTGACAGGCCTGCCACTGACAGGGGCTGCCACTGACAGGCCTGCCACTGACAGGGGCTGCCACTGACAGGGGCTACCACTGACAGGGCCTGGCACTGACAGGGGCTACCACTGACAGGGGCTGCCACTGACAGGGGCTACCACTGACAGGGGCTACCACTGACAGGGGCTGCCACTGACAGGCCTGCCACTGACAGGGCCTGGCACTGACAGGGGCTACCACTGACAGGGGCTGCCACTGACAGGGGCTACCACTGACAGGGGCTACCACTGACAGGGGCTACCACTGACAGGGGCTGCCACTGACAGGGGCTACCACTGACAGGGGCTACCACTGACAGGGGCTGCCACTGACAGGGGCTACCACTGACAGGGGCTGCCACTGACAGGGCCTGGCACTGACAGGGGCTACCACTGACAGGGGCTACCACTGACAGGGGCTGCCACTGACAGGCCTGCCACTGACAGGCCTGCCACTGACAGGCCTGCCACTGACAGGGGCTGCCACTGACAGGGGCTGCCACTGACAGGGCCTGCCACTGACAGGGGCTGCCACTGACAGGGCCTGCCACTGACAGGGCCTGCCACTGACAGGGGCTACCACTGACAGGGGCTGCCACTGACAGGGGCTGCCACTGACAGGGCCTGGCACTGACAGGGCCTGCCACTGACAGGGCCTGGCACTGACAGGGGCTGCCACTGACAGGGGCTGCCACTGACAGGGGCTGCCACTGACAGGGGCTGCCACTGACAGGGGCTGCCACTGACAGGGCCTGGCACTGACAGGGGCTGCCACTGACAGGGGCTGCCACTGACAGGGCCTGGCACTGACAGGGGCTGCCACTGACAGGGCCTGGCACTGACAGGGGCTGCCACTGACAGGGGCTGCCACTGACAGGGGCTGCCACTGACAGGGCCTGGCACTGACAGGGGCTGCCACTGACAGGGGCTACCACTGACAGGGGCTGCCACTGACAGGGCCTGGCACTGACAGGGGCTGCCACTGACAGGGCCTGGCACTGACAGGGGCTGCCACTGACAGGGCCTGGCACTGACAGGCCTGGCACTGACAGGGCTGGCCACTGACAGGGGCTACCACTGACAGGGCCTGGCACTGACAGGGGCTGCCACTGACAGGGCCTGGCACTGACAGGGGCTGCCACTGACAGGGCCTGGCACTGACAGGGGCTGCCACTGACAGGGGCTGCCACTGACAGGGCCTGGCACTGACAGGGGCTGCCACTGACAGGGGCTGCCACTGACAGGGCCTGGCACTGACAGGGGCTGCCACTGACAGGGGCTGCCACTGACAGGGCCTGGCACTGACAGGGGCTGCCACTGACAGGGCCTGGCACTGACAGGCCTGGCACTGACAGGGGCTACCACTGACAGGGGCTGCCACTGACAGGGCCTGGCACTGACAGGGGCTGCCACTGACAGGGCCTGGCACTGACAGGGGCTACCACTGACAGGGGCTGCCACTGACAGGGCCTGGCACTGACAGGGGCTGCCACTGACAGGGGCTGCCACTGACAGGGGCTGCCACTGACAGGGGCTGCCACTGACAGGGCCTGCCACTGACAGGGGCTGCCACTGACAGGGGCTGCCACTGACAGGGCCTGGCACTGACAGGGGCTGCCACTGACAGGGGCTGCCACTGACAGGGGCTGCCACTGACAGGGCCTGGCACTGACAGGGGCTGCCACTGACAGGGGCTGCCACTGACAGGGCCTGGCACTGACAGGGGACAGGGACTGTCTCTAACAGGGGCTACCACTGACAGGGGTTGCCACTGACAGGGCCTGGCACTGACAGGCCTGGCACTGACAGGGGCTGCCACTGACAGGGGCTACCACTGACAGGGCCTGGCACTGACAGGCCTGGCACTGACAGGGGCTGCCACTGACAGGGCCTGGCACTGACAGGGGCTGCCACTGACAGGGGCTGCCACTGACAGGGGCTGCCACTGACAGGGCCTGGCACTGACAGGGGCTGCCACTGACAGGGGCTGCCACTGACAGGGCCTGGCACTGACAGGGGCTGCCACTGACAGGGGCTGCCACTGACAGGGCCTGGCACTGACAGGGGCTGCCACTGACAGGGGCTGCCACTGACAGGGCCTGGCACTGACAGGCCTGGCACTGACAGGGGCTGCCACTGACAGGGGCTGCCACTGACAGGGCCTGGCACTGACAGGCCTGGCACTGACAGGCCTGGCACTGACAGGGGCTGCCACTGACAGGGGCTGCCACTGACAGGGGCTGCCACTGACAGGGCCTGGCACTGACAGGCCTGGCACTGACAGGGGCTGCCACTGACAGGGGCTACCACTGACAGGGGCTGCCACTGACAGGGGCTGCCACTGACAGGGGCTGCCACTGACAGGGCTGGCCACTGACAGGGGCTGCCACTGACAGGGCCTGGCACTGACAGGGGCTGCCACTGACAGGGCCTGGCACTGACAGGGGCTGCCACTGACAGGGCCTGGCACTGACAGGCCTGGCACTGACAGGGGCTGCCACTGACAGGGGCTGCCACTGACAGGGCCTGGCACTGACAGGGGCTACCACTGACAGGGGCTGCCATGACAGGGCCTGCCACTGACAGGGGCTACCACTGACAGGGCCTGGCACTGACAGGCCTGGCACTGACAGGCCTGGCACTGACAGGGGCTGCCACTGACAGGGGCTGCCACTGACAGGGGCTGCCACTGACAGGGGCTGCCACTGACAGGGGCTACCACTGACAGGGGCTGCCACTGACAGGGGCTGCCACTGACAGGGCCTGGCACTGACAGGGGCTGCCACTGACAGGGGCTGCCACTGACAGGGGCTGCCACTGACAGGGGCTGCCACTGACAGGGCCTGGCACTGACAGGGGCTGCCACTGACAGGGGCTGCCACTGACAGGGCCTGGCACTGACAGGGGCTGCCACTGACAGGGGCTGCCACTGACAGGGCCTGGCACTGACAGGGGCTGCCACTGACAGGGGCTGCCACTGACAGGGCCTGGCACTGACAGGGGCTGCCACTGACAGGGGCTACCACTGACAGGGGCTACCACTGACAGGGGCTACCACTGACAGGGGCTACCACTGACAGGGCCTGGCACTGACAGGGGCTGCCACTGACAGGCCTGGCACTGACAGGGGCTGCCACTGACAGGGGCTACCACTGACAGGGGCTGCCACTGACAGGCCTGCCACTGACAGGCCTGCCACTGACAGGCCTGCCACTGACAGGCCTGCCACTGACAGGGGCTGCCACTGACAGGCCTGCCACTGACAGGGGCTACCACTGACAGGGGCTGCCACTGACAGGCCTGCCACTGACAGGCCTGCCACTGACAGGGGCTACCACTGACAGGGGCTGCCACTGACAGGCCTGCCACTGACAGGGGCTACCACTGACAGGGGCTGCCACTGACAGGGGCTGCCACTGACAGGGGCTACCACTGACAGGGGCTGCCACTGACAGGGCCTGCCACTGACAGGGGCTACCACTGACAGGGGCTGCCACTGACAGGCCTGCCACTGACAGGGGCTACCACTGACAGGGGCTGCCACTGACAGGGGCTGCCACTGACAGGCCTGCCACTGACAGGGGCTACCACTGACAGGGGCTGCCACTGACAGGCCTGCCACTGACAGGGCTGGCCACTGACAGGGGCTGCCACTGACAGGCCTGCCACTGACAGGGGCTGCCACTGACAGGGCCTGCCACTGACAGGGGCTACCACTGACAGGGGCTGCCACTGACAGGCCTGCCACTGACAGGGGCTACCACTGACAGGGGCTGCCACTGACAGGCCTGCCACTGACAGGGGCTACCACTGACAGGGGCTACCACTGACAGGGGCTGCCACTGACAGGGGCTGCCACTGACAGGCCTGCCACTGACAGGGGCTGCCACTGACAGGCCTGCCACTGACAGGGGCTACCACTGACAGGGGCTGCCACTGACAGGCCTGCCACTGACAGGCCTGCCACTGACAGGGCTGGCCACTGACAGGGGCTGCCACTGACAGGGGCTACCACTGACAGGGGCTGCCACTGACAGGCCTGCCACTGACAGGGGCTACCACTGACAGGGGCTGCCACTGACAGGCCTGCCACTGACAGGGGCTACCACTGACAGGGGCTGCCACTGACAGGCCTGCCACTGACAGGGGCTGCCACTGACAGGCCTGCCACTGACAGGGGCTACCACTGACAGGGGCTGCCACTGACAGGCCTGCCACTGACAGGGGCTACCACTGACAGGGGCTGCCACTGACAGGCCTGCCACTGACCTTACCTGTAGAGTGGGTGTTGGTCCCACAAGGCCAGTGCCCCCAGACCTTACCTGTAGAGGTGTTGGTCCCACAAGGTCAGTCCCCCCAGACCTTACCTGTAGAGGTGTTGGTCCCACAAGGTCAGTGCCCCCAGACCTTACCTGTAGAGGTGTTGGTCCCACAAGGTCAGTGCCCCCAGACCTTACCTGTAGAGGTGTTGGTCCCACAAGGTCAGTGCCCCCAGACCTTACCTGTAGAGGTGTTGGTCCCACAAGGTCAGTCCCCCAGACCTTACCTGTAGAGGTGTTGGTCCCACAATGTCAGTGCCCCAGACCTTACCTGTAGAGGTGTTGGTCCCACAAGGTCAGTGCCCCCAGACCTTACCTGTAGAGGTGTTGGTCCCACAAGGTCAGTGCCCCCAGACCTTACCTGTAGAGGTGTTGGTCCCACAAGGTCAGTGCCCCCAGACCTTACCTGTAGAGGTGTTGGTCCCACAAGGTCAGTCCCCCCAGACCTTACCTGTAGAGGTGTTGGTCCCACAATGTCAGTGCCCCAGACCTTACCTGTAGAGGTGTTGGTCCCACAAGGTCAGTGCCCCAGACCTTACCTGTAGAGGTGTTGGGCCCACAAGGTCAGTCCCCCAGACCTTACCTGTAGAGGTGTTGGTTCCACAAGGTCAGTGCCCCAGACCTTACCTGTAGAGGTGTTGTGCCCACAAGGTCAGTGCCCCAGACCTTACCTGTAGAGGTGTTGGTCCCACAAGGTCAGTGCCCCAGGCCTTACCTGTAGAGGTGTTGGTCCCACAAGGTCAGTGCCCCAGACCTTACCTGTAGAGGGTGTTGGTCCCACAATGTCAGTGCCCCAGACCTTACCTGTAGAGGTGTTGGTCCCACAAGGTCAGTGCCCAGACCTTACCTGTAGAGGTGTTGGTCCCACAAGGTCAGTCCCCAGACCTTACCTGTAGAGGTGTTGGTCCCACAAGGTCAGTGCCCCAGACCTTACCTGTAGAGGGTGTTGGTCCCACAAGGTCAGTCCCCCAGACCTTACCTGTAGAGGTGTTGGTCCCACAAGGTCAGTGCCCCAGACCTTACCTGTAGAGGGTGTTGGTCCCACAAGGTCAGTGCCCCAGACCTTACCTGTAGAGGTGTTGGTCCCACAAGGTCAGTCCCCCAGACCTTACCTGTAGAGGTGTTGGTCCCACAAGGTCAGTGCCCCAGACCTTACCTGTAAAGGGAGTGTTGGTCCCACAAGGTCAGTCCCCCAGACCTTACCTGTAGAGGAGGTGTTGGTCCCACAAGGTCAATATACCCCCCCCCCACCTTTTATCCTCCACAAGGAACCCATTTTACCCATGTGAAACATTCCTTCTTAAATATGTGACCCACGAACCATCCCTCCCTCGTTAACGGAGCCAGTAACACTCCCTCCCTCCTTCCACAGTAACACTCCCTCCCTCCCCAGTAACACTCCCTCCCTCCCTCCCCAGTAACACACCCTCCCTCCCCAGTAACACTCCCTCCCTCCCTCCCCAGTAACACTCCCTCCCTCCCTCCGAGGCCAGCCAGTAACACTCCCTCCCTCCCCAGTAACCCTCCCTCCCTCCCTCCCCAGTAACACTCCCTCCTCTTTGTCCCTCCCTCCCAGGCCAGACAGTAACACTCCCTCCTCTCTGTCCCTCCCTCCCAGGCCAGACAGTAACACTCCCTCCCTCCCTCCCTCCCCAGTAACCCTCCCTCCCTCGCCAGACAGTAACCCTCCCTCCCCAGTAACACTCCCTCCCTCACTCCCAGGCCAGACAGTAACACTCCCTCCCTCCCCAGTAACCCTCCCTCCCTCCCTCCCTCCCCAGTAACCCTCCCTCCCTCCCTCCCAAGCCAGACAGTAACACTCCCTCCCTCCCTCCCTCCCCAGTAACCCTCCCTCCCTCACTCCCAGGCCAGACAGTAACACTCCCTCCTCTCTGTCCCTCCCTCCCAGGCCAGACAGTAACACTCCCTCCCTCCCTCCCTCCCCAGTAACCCTCCCTCCCTCCCAAGCCAGACAGTAACACTCCCTCCCTCCCTCCCCAGTAACCCTCCCTCCCTCCCACACAGGCCAGACAGTAACCCTTCCTCCCTCCCAGGCCAGCCAGTAACCCTCCCTCCCTCCCTCCCAAGCCAGACAGTAACACTCCCTCCCTCCCTCGTAACCCTCCCTCCCTCCCTCCTAGGCCAGCCAGTAACACTCCCTCCCTCCCTCCCGCAGGCCATCAGCTACTGGGTGCGCAAGGACATGATGATTCTCAACTCGGATAAGTACAGCACAGAGACCTTTGAGACGGTCTACCGAATCCATATGAAGCTCACCATCTTCAACTTCTCGCGCTATGACAATACTACATACAAATGTGTGGCCAAGAACTCCCTGGGAGAGACGGAGGGAGACATCAAACTGAACGGTGAGTAGAGAGAGACAGTGTGTGTGTGGGAGAGACGGAGGGAGACATGAACGGTGAGTAGAGAGAGACAGTGTGTGTGTGTAGGGCCAAGAACTCCCTGGGAGAGACGGAGGGAGACATCAAACTGAACGGTGAGTAGAGAGAGACAGTGTGTGTGGGAGAGACGGAGGGAGACATGAACGGTGAGTAGAGAGAGACAGTGTGTGTGTGGGAGAGACGGAGGGAGACATGAACGGTGAGTAGAGAGAGACAGTGTGTGTGTGGGAGAGACGGAGGGAGACATGAACGGTGAGTAGAGAGAGACAGTGTGTGTGTGGGAGAGACGGAGGGAGACATGAACGGTGAGTAGAGAGAGACAGTGTGTGTGTGGGAGAGACGGAGGGAGACATGAACGGTGAGTAGAGAGAGACAGTGTGTGTGTGGGAGAGACGGAGGGAGACATGAACGGTGAGTAGAGAGAGACAGTATGTGTGGGAGAGACGGAGGGAGACATGAACGGTGAGTAGAGAGAGACAGTGTGTGTGTGGGAGAGACGGAGGGAGACATGAACGGTGAGTAGAGAGAGACTTTGTGTGGGAGAGACGGAGGGAGACATCAAACTGAACGGTGAGTAGAGAGAGACAGTGTGTGTGGGAGAGACGGAGGGAGACATGAACGGTGAGTAGAGAGAGACAGTGTGTGTGGGAGAGACGGAGGGAGACATGAACGGTGAGTAGAGAGAGACAGTGTGTGTGTGGGAGAGACGGAGGGAGACATGAACGGTGAGTAGAGAGAGACAGTGTGTGTGTGGGAGAGACGGAGGGAGACATGAACGGTGAGTAGAGAGAGACAGTATGTGTGGGAGAGACGGAGGGAGACATGAACGGTGAGTAGAGAGAGACAGTGTGTGTGTGGGAGAGACGGAGGGAGACACATGAACGGTGAGTAGAGACACTGTGTGTGTGTGTGTGGCCAAGAACTCCCTGGGAGAGACGGAGGGAGACATCAAACTGAACGGTGAGTAGAGAGAGACAGTGTGTGTGTGGGAGAGACGGAGGGAGACATCAAACTGAACGGTGAGTAGAGAGAGACAGTGTGTGTGTGGGGGCCAAGATCTCTCTGGGAGAGACGAAGGGAGACATGAACGGTGAGTAGAGAGAGACAGTTTGTGTGTGTGGGGGGGGACCAAGATCTCTCTTGGAGAGACGAAAGGACACATGAACGGTGAGTAGAGAGAGACAGTTTGTGTGTGTGTGGGGGGGACCAAGATCTCTCTGGGAGAGACGGAAGGAGACATGAAAGGTGAGTAGAAAGAGACAGTGTGTGTGTTTGGGGCCAAGATCTGTCTGGGAGAGATAGAAAGGAGACATCAAACCCAATGGTGAGTGCCGTAGGCCACTTGGTATGGCCAAAAAAAGAGACACACAAGTGTGGGAGGCCAAGATTACTCACTGAGAGACAGAAGAGAGACATCAAGGCAAATAACAGGGCCAAGGATCTCCCTTCGGAGAGACAGAGGGAGACATCAAATGACGAGACGTGTGGAACCACTTGGTACAGAGCTGGCCTTTGTTTACACTGGTGAGGAGGCCAGCTGGAGTGGCAGTGCATTTCACTCCGTAAACAGCCATCAAGGTCAATTGTTAATTGTCTCCCCTTTTTAAAGAGACAGAGAGAGACGGGTCAGAATGAACGAATACAGGCCATTAACTGCGACCGTCACTTCATTACGTCACTGTGTGTGGGTCAAATAACATCATTACGTCACTGTGTGTGGGTCAAGTCACATCATTACGTCACTGTGTGTGGGTCAAATAACATCATTACGTCACTGTGTGTGGGTCAAACCACATCATTACGTCACTGTGTGGGTCAAACCATATTCTCTGGCAATAGGTGCGAGAATCTTGAGCATATGAATGCCAACATGACCCCTACTGACCCGTCAGTATATGCCAGTGTATTCTCTGCCTCTTTCCCTCCGCTGCTCGACTTTAGAACTCCTCGTGTCTCTCTCTCTCTCTCTCTCTCTCTCTCTCTCTCTCTCTCTCTCTCTCTCTCTCTCTCTATATATATATATATATATATATATATATATATATATATATATATATATATATATATATATACATACACTTAATCGTAGTCCCCCGCGTTTGCGAGGTAGCGCAAGGAAACAGACGAAAGAAATGGCCCAACTCACCCACATACACATGTATGTACACAAACGCCCACACACGCACACATACATACCTATACATTTCAACGTATACATACATATACATACACAGACATATATATATATATATATATATATATATATATATATATATATATATATATATATATATATATATATATATATATATAGGGGAGAAAGAATACTTGCCACGTATTCCCTGCGTGTCGTAGAAGGCGACTAAAAGGGGCGAAAGCTTGGATGGGGCTGGAAATCCTCCCCTCCCGTTTTTTACGTTTCCAAAAGAAGGAACAGAGAAGGTGGCCAAGTGAGGATATTCCCTCAAAGGCTTAGTCTTCTGTTCTTAACGCTACCTCGCTAGCGTGGGAAATGGCGAATATGTATGAAAAAAGAAAATACTTATATGTGTGTGTGTGTGTGTGTGTGTGTGTTACCGGACTCCGTTTACCTTGAACGAGTCTGCTGCCTCCATGCGATCAACGTCTCGTCATAGAACCCCTCAGTCTCAAGGAGTCTACATTTCTCTCCTACTGGAGGTAGCGCGCCTCTCGGACTTCTTCGCAAGCCTTTATGAAAGTCCAGGGTAAGAGCGGGGAACCTCACATAGTAATTGCTAGTGCGGGAAAGTTACACAATATATAATTCAGTGTCCCTTGGGCGCGGGGGGGTGGATAAAGTAGGGGGGGGGAGAATACTTCTCACGTTCTCCCTGCGTGTCTTAGGAGGCGACTAAAGAGGGCGTGAGGTGGGGGGGAAAAGGGGGGACTTTACCCTCCCTCCCTTACTTATGTTTTCTTAATTTCTTAAAGTTGGAGGAGAATGAATCTCAGAGGCCAGGACGCGTCCGAATGTGTGGTTGAAATCAAGGAAAGAGGGATAAGTTGTGTGTTTTGTGGGGGGGATGGAAGGAACTCGGATGTAACAGCTCTTCGCCAAACAAAACTGGAGGGTAAGAAAGGGGGGGGGGGAGGGAAGAACAGCTTGGGAATGTCTTACGGTAGAGTCAGGGGTTAGTGTGAGGGACGAGAGATCATAAAAGAGGAGTTGTGGAATGTGTGACGGTGTGTGTGTGACGGTGTGTGTGTAAGGAAGCGAGTTTCACATTGATGGGAAAAAGGAAAGTGGATTACGAGAGGTGTGTGATTAATAGTTCCTAAAGCACCTGGAAACGAGAGGACGGAAGGAGAGGAGGAGGGGGGGCGAGTGTTGTGGGAGGGGGCTGAATGGGTGTGTCGGATGGAGTATCAGTGATGGATGATTTGATAGGCGAGAGACGGGGGTATCGTGGTGTAAGAGGGGATATCTGGGGGGGCCGTGGAAAGCCCCATGTTGTGATTAAGAGTGAGAAACAGCTTGTGGAGTTGTGTGTGTTGAGAAAGGATTGGTTTGAAAAGAGGGGCGAAGGATTGGTTTAAAAACAGGCGTGTATGTAAAGTAGGAAAGACGGTAAAAGGGGCCTTACTGGACGTATTAATAAATAGGCGTGCAGAGGAGAGGCTCTTGGATTTGGATTTGTTGAGAAGGGCAGCTGGTGGGATGTCCAATTGTTATTTGGAGTCTGCGAGGATGAAGATTTGTAGATGTTTTTAAGAAACGAGAAATGGGTTTGTGTGGGAAGACCATTACCAAAGTAAGGAAGCTTGGAAAAGTGGCTTGTGTGAAGAGATCCCAGGAGAGATTCGGTGTAGAATGGCAAAAGGCGAGAGTAAATAAATGTAGGAAGAGTGAGTGAAGAATGGAAGGAGGTGTATAGGGAAGCAGTGCTGGCATGTGACCTGCAGAAGATGAGAGGTTGACAAGTGAGAAAGGGTAGTGAGTGGTGGGAAGAGGAAAGAGAGGCGTATGGTCGTTATTTGTAAGAAACGAGTGCGAGTGATTGGGAGGCGTACAAGAGCAAGCAATGAAAGTTAGGGCGAGAATATGAATAAACTTCAGGAGGAATAAGACGAAAGGAGGCAAATAATGATGAAAGGAGCAAACGGGGAAGTGGCAACACACAGAGGATCTGGCGAGGAGATGAGGCAAGTATTTTGAAGACTTGTTGAATATTTATGATGACAGGGTGGTAAATGTGGGATGTTTTGGTCTTCGATGTATGCGAAGTGGTTTGGTCAAAAGAGGTGCGAGTGGATGGGATTCACAGTTGAATTTCCTAAGAGAGAGAGAGAGAGAGAGAGAGAGAGAGAGAGAGAGAGAGAGAGAGAGAGAGGAGGTGACCGTGTTGATGACTGGTTAGTTAGGATTTTCATTGTGTGTATACGTATATGGGTCATGATGAAGTGCCTGAGGGCTGTTGGAATACCTGTATAATACCGTTGTATAAACTCAAAAGGTACGAGTGTGTGTGTGTATGTGTGTGTGTGTCGAGTGTACTTGGGGGAAGATGAACACCAAGGGCACCGTTGGCTCATTGTATAGGTGTTTTGACTCTGTGTAATCCCAACGACTGCTTTCCCCAAAACTCTGACTGGTTTCACAACTCTCTGGCTAATTCTTAAGATACTAAGCGGCTCTAGAACTTTCTGTGAGCTCCAGAGCTCAGTAAGGCCTGGATCCAGGGCTCACTGATTGGTTCCAGGACTCACTGAGTGTTCCAGAGCTCAGTGATTGGTTCCAGGACTCGCCAAGTGCTCCAGAGCTCAGTGATTGGTACCAGGACTCATCGAGTGCTCCAGAGCTCAGTGATTGGTTCCAGGACTCACTGTGTGCTCCAGAGCTCAATAATGCCTGGATCCAGGGCTCGCTGATTGGTTCCAGGACTCACTGAGTACTCCAGAGCTCAGTGATTGGTTCCAGGACTCACCAAGTGCTCCAGAGCTCAGTGATTGGTTCCAGAACTCACTGAGTACTCCAGAGCTCAATAATGCTTGGATCCAGGGCTCGCTGATTGGTTCCAGGACTCACTGAGTGCTCCAGAGCTCAGTGATTGGTTCCAGGACTCACTGTGTGCTCCAGAGCTCAATAATGCCTGGATCCAGGGCTCGCTGATTGGTTCTAGGACTCACTGAGGGCTCCAGAGCTCAGTGATTGGTTCCAGGACTCACTGAGTGCTCCAGAGCTCAATAATGCCTGGATCCAGGGCTCGCTGATTGGTTCCAGGGCTCACTGAGTGCTCCAGAGCTCAGTGATTGGTTCCAGGACTAACTGTGTGCTCCAGAGCTCAATAATGCCTGGATCCAGGGCTCACTGATTGGTTCCAGGGCTCACTGAGTGCTCCAGAGCTCAGTGATTGGTTCCAGGACTCACTGTGAGCTCCAGAGCTCAATAATGCCTGGATCCAGGGCTCACTGATTGGTTCCAGGACTCAACAAGTGCTCCAGAGCTCAGTGATTGGTTCCAGGGCTCACTGAGTACTTCAGAGCTCAATAATGTCTGGATCCAGAACCCGCTGGCTGCTCCAGGGCTCAAGGAGTGGTTCCAGAACTCACTGCTTAGTAACGCGGCTCATGGAATGGTTCCAGAACTTACTGGAAGGATCCAGACCTCACAGACTGGATCCAGAACACATTTTCTTGTACCACAATGCATGGAATGCCTCCAGAACCCTTTGGGGACTCCAGGGCTCAAGAGACTGGATCCAGAACTCATTTCCAAGTACCACAATGCATGGAATGCCTCCAGAACCCTTTGGGGATTCCAGGGCTCAAGAGACTGGATCCAGAACTCATTTCCAAGTACCACAATGCATGGAATGGCTCCAGAACCCTTTGGGGACTCCAGGGCTGACAGACTGGATCCAGAACTCATTTTCTTGTACCACAATGCATGGATTGCTTCCAGAACCCTTGGGGATTCCGGACCTCACAGATTGGATCCAGAACTCATTTCCAGGTACTATAATGCATGGAATGCCTCCAGAACCCTTTGGGGACTCCAGGGCTCAAGAGACTGGATCCAGAACTCATTTCCAAGTAACGCAATGCATGGAATGGCTCCAGGACCCTTTGGGGACTCCAGGGCTCAAGAGACTGGATCCAGAACTCATTTCCAAGTACCACAATGCATGGAATGCCTCCAGAACCCTTTGGGGACTCCAGGGCTCAAGAGACTGGATCCAGAACTCATTTCCAGGTACCACAATGCATGGATTGCTTCCAGAACCCTTTGGGTATTCGAAGGGCTGACAGACTGGATCCAGAACTCATTTCCAAGTACCACAATGCATGGAATGGCTCCAGAACCCTTTAGGGATTCGAAGTCTCACAGACTGAACCCAGAACTCACTGGTCCCCGACCTCACAGACCCATTTACAGAACATACCCGGGTTCTGATTCCAGTCCTCACTGGCTGGTTCTGGAATAGAATAAAAAGAGAGAGTGTGTGAGAGAGAGACTGGTTCTGGAACCCATTGGTAATAATTGTTTCTTTCTCTCTCTCTCTCTCTTGTTCGTTTTGTCTTCAGTGTGAACACGGACGTATCGAAACCTTTTCCAGAAAGAACCGTCGACTTCTCTTTGAACGCAGCGACCGAAAGGGAAAGAAAAAGAGTGAAGGCGCACTGGTGTACACCCCCGCTCCCCCGTGAATTGATTTCGCACAGTATTTCGCACAGTATTTCAATCTGAAATTAACATAGGACGCAGGAAACGGGGGGAGTGGTGGGATGGGTTGTTCCCAGTGGCCAATTCACGCTAACCAGCAATCAGGGTTGAAAAAACGTAATCATTTCCAGTACATGTTAATTGAAATTTAATTAAGGACGCTCCCTCTCGCTCGCTCTCGAGTTTGGAGTGTGTTAAATAAGAAATGGCGATGTACGAGTCTCCTGTATTTTGGTGGCAGAAACGCATACCCACACACCGTTTTCTGTCCTCTTTTTCTTCCTTTAGCTGAGACGGTTTGGGAAGCTAAAGTCCCGATAATCCGGGACATCCCATTGATGCTATATATATATATATATATATATATATATATATATATATATATATATATATATATCATAGGGTGGGGGAGGGGGCGAAAATTCTGGGGGCCTTGAAGAATGTGTGGAAGTCGAGAACATTATCTCGGAAAGCAAAAATGGGTATGTTTGAAGGAATAGTGGTTCCAACAATGTTGTATGGTTGCGAGGCGTGGGCTATGGATAGAGTTGTGCGCAGGAGGATGGATGTGCTGGAAATGAGATGTTTGAGGACAATGTGTGGTGTGAGGTGGTTTGATCGAGTAAGTAACGTAAGGGTAAGAGAGATGTGTGGAAATAAAAAGAGCGTGGTTGAGAGAGCAGAAGAGGGTGTTTTGAAATGGTTTGGGCACATGGAGAGAATGAGTGAGGAAAGATTGACCAAGAGGATATATGTGTCGGAGGTGGAGGGAACGAGGAGAAGTGGGAGACCAAATTGTAGGTGGAAAGATGGAGTGAAAAAGATTTTGTGTGATCGGGGCCTGAACATGCAGGAGGGTGAAAGGAGGGTAAGGAATAGAGTGAATTGGAGCGATGTGGTATACCGGGGTTGACGTGCTGTCAGTGGATTGAATCAAGGCATGTGAAGCGTCTGGTGTAAACCATGGAAAGCTGTGTAGGTATGTATATTTGCGTGTGTGGACGTATGTATATACATGTGTATGGGGGGGGGGGGGGGTTGGGCCATTTCTTTCGTCTGTTTCCTTGCGCTACCTCGCAAACGCGGGAGACAGCGACAAAGTATAATAAAAAAAAAATATATATATATATATATATATATATATATATATATATATATATATATATATATATATATATATATATATCCCCCTTAGCCTGAGTCCGGTAACACCATTTTATCGACAAACTCTCCTTGGGGTGGATGAACAGCTGGGTTGACTGTGGGCCCTTGAATGCGCCAAGGCCACAAAAACGGCGAAAGGTGTCTCTCCGTACGGCTGGCAGGATGAGGTAAAGGTGAATGTACGATACTCTGGGCTATAAGTGATCGTGGCGTAATACGGTGGTGCTGGTACAAGGGACAGACCCTGCCAGCCTCGACCAGGAGTACCAGGAAGCAGGACTGGTCGATACCTGGTACATCACACCTCTGCCTAGTATTACCAAGACTGGTAGTAAGGTACACTATACTTACCCTAGTATCACCAAAACTACCAGTACCAAGACTGGGTAGGTACCTGGCACACAACACCTTCCCTAGTACTAGTACCAAGATACCTGGTACACCACACCTTCCCTACCAAGACGACCACATCCACCCACTGTGTACGTCCACAGTGCAGGCGGCCACCTGGCAACACACGGGGTTTACCTGCACGCATATCTTCCTTGTGAACATTTCACAAATTAAAAACCCCCGGCGCTCAAATGGCATTCCATATCGAGGTCACATCCTCACGGGGCAAGAGGCTACGAGGGAAGAGGTATTTGCCTTTGGCTTAAACCTTAATTAACATAATGTGTAAAGGAATTTTTTATTCTCTCTCTTAATTTATTTATTTATTTTTTTCCAAGTTTTCATTGAAGTATTTTCTATTTCATATGTTCAGAATGTGAAAGGTTATGAGTCTGATCTTCCCCTTTGTTGAAGATATCCGGGATATAGATATATATATATTTATATATATATATATATATATATATATATATATATATATATATATATATATATATATATATATACACACACACATTGGAAATGATCGCAATTTAGCGCGTGATCAAGTGTATTCCCTGTTTACCAAATGGCGTCCTAGCTACGTCTCTTAGTTCTATATCAAATGACATATTTCTTTCTTGTTTCTCCCCTGACGATGATGTGATTATTACACGAAAGTGCACTTGGGAACTTATCGTGTTTCATTTCCCCGTGGCCTCGCAGGAATATATATATATATATATATATATATATATATATATATATATATATATATATATATATATATATATAAGGTGAGTGTTCAAATTACAGAGGTATAAGTTTGTTGAGTATTCCTGGTAAATTATATGGGAGGGTATTGATTGAGAGGGTGAAGGCATGTACAGAGCATCAGATTGGGGAAGAGCAGTGTGGTTTCAGAAGTGGTAGAGGATGTGTGGATCAGGTGTTTGCTTTGAAGAATGTATGTGAGAAATACTTAGAAAAGCAAATGGAATTGTATGTAACATTTATGTGTGTGTGTGTGTGTGTGTTTACAGTTTGGTATTTTCTTTGTTATATATACATTGGTAAATGCAACGACTTTTCAGTTCAGTTCAGTATTTTCTATCATATACACAATGTGGAATCCTACGACTCATCATATTTCTGTATGTCAGAGAAGCTGTGTGGCGTGAAGGTGCAGAGGAGCTGTGTGCGGTGGTTGGCCCGGCTACAACGTTACCCGTCGTGGACATGCGTGTGTGGGTGGTAGATGCGTGGGCACCGGGTGTGTGGGCGGTGGTTGTGTGGGCTGTGGGTGTGTGTGCGTAAGGCCTGTGGGTGGTAGATGTAAATATTCGTGTGGGCGGAGAGTGTGTGGGCAGTAGATGCGTGAGCGCCGGGTGTGTGGGCGGAGGGTGTGTGTGCGTAGGGCCTGTGGGTGGTAGATGCATATGTTTGTGTGGGCGGCGGGTGTGTGGGTGGTAGATGCGTGGGTACCGGGTGTGTGGGCGGTGGGTGTGTGTGCGTAAGGCCTGTGGGTGGTAGATGCATATGTTTGTGTGGGCGGCGGGTGTGTGGGTGGTAGATGTGTGGGCGGCGGGTAATCAAAGCTGCGTCATTTATGCTACATACATCCCTTCGTGCCCCAGAGTTCCCCTATGTCCTTACGAGGCTCCTGCAGCGCGCAGGGAGCTGGCCACGTCCACTGGTCGTGACCATAGGTTCATAGTGTGTGTGTGTGTGTGTGTGTGTGTGTGTAGGGTCACCGAGAAGATAATTCCCTCTGTCTTTCCTATGGTACTTGCTTCGTCGGCACGAAGGTCCTGGGATATGTAAGAACGGGGTTTGTAGTGATGGCCGGAGTGTTAGCGGGAGAATGCGACCCCAGCTTGTTAAAGGGAGTGTGATTTCTAACAAGTTTAAGACTAAATTGGGTGGTCAGTTGTTTATTGCTTGTTGGGTCAACGGTTTTGTGTATTGTCATTGTTTTTATTTGTCTAGGGTGTGTACGGATGGGTCCGTGATGATCCGTGAGCAGGGGTTACTGAAGTGTGAGGCAGGGAGTAACGTCTTTATATTCCTACTCGGGGTTCCACCAGCTTGGGGGATGGTGGTTAGTTGTAGAAGACTTTGGATGCATGAAATTAGGTGTCGAGGATGTTGAGATGGGTTTGTTTTCGTAGGATCTTCGTTTCACCTTGAATGCGTTGCTAAGCAGCCAGTGATTATTCTGTGTTCACTATTATATGTGGTTTGCAGCTTCGTTGTATTTGCTGATGGGAGGGTAGAAGATGGGGCAGATGAAGCATAGGTTAAAGTGGAGAAGATGAATTGTTTTTAAGATATTGATGGAGTCTTTTATCTCGTCCAAATCTGGAGTCAGGTAGTGTTCTGAAGGCATGGAGCCAGGTAGTGTTCTAAGGGCATGGAGCCAGGTAGTGTTCTGTGGGCATGGAGCCAGGTAGTGTTTCTGAGGGCATTTAGTTTGGGTGTTGCTTTTGTGTTGTTGGCACAGGGAGTGAATGTCACCTGCGTGTCGAATATGTCTAGAATGGCTGGTGTTTTGCACAGGGTGATGGAAGTTCTTTCACATGCTGACGACCTCACTTGACACATTCTGGGTTTGCCCGAGGTAATGGTAGGTCATGAAGGAAGGGAATGAAGAAAGCTGGAGAAAGAACTGCTCGTTAGAAAGTGTTGTTGAGGCGACGGAAAATGGCCAGTCAGTTTTTGTCATCGTTGTTGAGGCGATGGAAAATGGCCAGTCAGTTTTTGTCATCGTTTTGAAGGGTGGTGTCAAGTACCTTTCGTGTGAGAATGTGTTGGGGGGATAGTGTCAAATGCTTTCATGTCTATTGCTACTAGTACTGTGCGGGAAGGGGGCTGTGGTCTACTGACTCCATGTAGGTTCATGTCGTGTGAGCTCACTGTGTAGCGTGGTGCCCAATTTATCAATCAGTTCTATAGGGGAGGATGAACAGGTCGGTTGACCGCGGACCATCTGCCGCGGGCAGGGTTCGAATCTACGCGGGCTCGAACCCGGGCGGCCCATTAACGCGTCGCGATAAAGCAACGCCCAGCGCTTCACCACGGAGGCCTATGGATGGTGGGAGTTGTATTGTAGGTATGGACTTTAATAGTGTGTGGCACATGAGGACCCATTATTACATTTATACATCCTCTGTTTCCATTTGAATTGTTATCAATGCATTCTATTTATCTCATGTATTATTATATCGCTCATCCTATTTCTTATGTACTTATCCAATCCTTCTTGTTTTTACTTCCTTATTTCTGTCTTGTATTCATATAGCACTTCCTTAATTTCTTATTTATCCAATCCTTTCTTGTTTTACGTATTTTCTGTCTTGTTATTATATCTCACCTCGCGTCTTTTAGGAATTATTCTCCTCACTGTTCTCCTCACAGTGAACACGGGACCAGGTCATGTTCCCCTCACCAGGTCAAGTTTCTTACTGTGCTCCTCATGGTGACCCTCACCAGGTCATGTTCCTCACTGTGATGATCATATTCACCCTCACCAGGTCATGTTCCTTACTGTGCTCATCATATTCACCCTCACCAGGTCATGTTCCTCACTGTGCTCATCATATTCACCCTCACCAGGTCATGTTCCTCACCGTGCTCATCATATTCACCCTCACCAGGTCATGTTCCTTACTGTGCTCATCATATTCACCCTCACCAGGTCATGTTCCTTACTGTGCTCATCATGTTCACCCTCACCAGGTCATGTTCCTTACTGTGTTCATCATATTAACCCTCACCAGGTCATGTTCCTTACTGTGCTCATCATATTCACCCTCACCAGGTCATGTTCCTTACTGTGCTCATCATATTCACCCTCACCAGGTCATGTTCCTTACTGTGTTCACCATATTCACCCTCACCAGGTCATGTTCCTTACTGTGTTCATCATATTCACCCTCACCAGGTCATGTTCCTTACTGTGATCATCATATTCACCCTCACCAGGTCATGTTCCTTACTGTGCTCATCATATTCACCCTCACCAGGTCATGTTCCTCACTGTGCTCATCATATTCACCCTCACCAGGTCATGTTCCCCTCACCAGGTCATGTTCCTTACTGTGCTCATCATATTCACCTTCACCAGGTCATGTTCCTTACTGTGCTCATCATATTCACCCTCACCAGGTCATGTTCCTTACTGTGCTCATCATATTCACCCTCACCAGGTCATGTTCCTTACTGTGCTCATCATATTCACCCTCACCAGGTCATGTTCCTTACTGTGCTCATCATATTCACCCTCACCAGGTCATGTTCCTTACTGTGTTCATCATATTCACCCTCACCAGGTCATGTTCCTTACTGTGCTCATCATATTCACCCTCACCAGGTCATGTTCCCCTCACCAGGTCATGTTCCTTACTGTGCTCATCATATTCACCCTCACCAGGTCATGTTCCTTACTGTGCTCATCATATTCACCTTCACCAGGTCATGTTCCTTACTGTGCTCATCATATTCACCCTCACCAGGTCATGTTCCTTACTGTGTTCATCATATTCACCCTCACCAGGTCATGTTCCTTACTGTGCTCATCATATTCACCCTCACCAGGTCATGTTCCCCTCACCAGGTCATGTTCCTTACTGTGCTCATCATATTCACCCTCACCAGGTCATGTTCCTTACTGTGCTCATCATATTCACCTTCACCAGGTCATGTTCCTTACTGTGCTCATCATATTCACCCTCACCAGGTCATGTTCCTTACTGTGCTCATCATATTCACCCTCACCAGGTCATGTTCCTTACTGTGCTCATCATATTCACCCTCACCAGGTCATGTTCCTTACTGTGTTCATCATATTCACCCTCACCAGGTCATGTTCCTTACTGTGTTCACCATATTCACCCTCACCAGGTCATGTTCCTCACCGTGCTCATCATATTCACCCTCACCAGGTCATGTTCCTTACTGTGCTCATCATATTCACCCTCACCAGGTCATGTTCCTCACTGTGCTCATCATATTCACCCTCACCAGGTCATGTTCCTCACTGTATTCCTCATGGTGACCCTTCACCAGGTCATGTTCCTTACTGTGCTCACCATATTCACCCTCACCAGGTCATGTTCCTTACTGTGCTCACCATATTCACCCTCACCAGGTCATGTTCCTTACTGTGCTCATCATATTCACCCTCACCAGGTCATGTTCCTTACTGTGCTCACCATATTCACCCTCACCAGGTCATGTTCTTCTACTCCTCGTTGACAGGTCACACAGCTCCCACAATCTCTCCTCTTAGTTTCTTGGTCTTGCTACCCAATTCCTTTTTCCTTTTTTCTTCCTCTTTCTCCTTTCCTTCTTCGTCCTTATTATTATTATTATTATCATCAAAATTATGATTAATTAGTCCCCTCTCTCTCTCTCTCTCTCTCTCTCTCTCTCTCTCTCTCTCTCTCTCTCTCTCTCTCTCTCTCTCTCTCTCTCTCTCCTTTCCATTTCCCTGGACGGAAATCAAAAACACGTCTTCCTCTTTAGGAACTTTGGGGTTTCCGTGACCCCGTCGCCAGGCTCGCGTCTCGTGCTGCGTGCCGGGGCGCCCTTGAGCAAACCAGTTCTACGTGGAACTCCAATTTGTCTCACTGATGTGTTCCCCTCCCCAAAAAAAACACATTCCAAACGATCGTTTTATAAATCGTGGAATTAATTACATTCGCGTCTACTTTGACGACCTTTCTTTTGATGAGGCGAAGAAGAGAAAAGATGATCATGTGTATATGAGATGCCTCCGTAACAGTTACAAAAAAAAGCAAAGAAAAAGAATGATTATGTATGTATGAAATGCCTCAGTAACAGTTACAAAAAAAGGGAAGAAAAATAATGATCATGTGTATATGAGATGCCTCCGTAACAGTTACAAAAAAAAGCAAAGAAAAAGAATGATTATGTATGTATGAAATGCCTCCGTAACAGTTACAAAAAAAGGGAAGAAAAATAATGATCATGTGTATATGAGATGCCTCCGTAATAGTTACAAAATAAAAAAAGCGAAGAAAAATGATTATGTGTATATGAGATGCCTCCGTAACAGTTACAAAATAAAAAAAAGCGAAGAAAAATGATGATCATGTGTATATGAGATGCCTCCGTAACAGTTACAAAGAAAGTGGAACGTGTCGGAAAATGCCGATGTAATTAAGTAAACTCGCCTCCATTTCTTCATAACGTTTTCTGACCTGCCCAATAATAAAGTATGGAATAACATTTTTCTTTTCTACCGCGTCTATGAGACCATTCCCAGACCTTCCTTGTGTGATCATATTACAGTTTTGTGAAAGGATTAGAAGCTGCTTTGAGCATCATTACCCAGATACAACACTTGTGTTCATAACTTGCATTACTTTTCCCTCCATTGTTATATGACATCAGTACTTATCATTATCATTATTATTATTATTATTATTATTATTATTCGTACGTATTCGCCATTTCCCGCGTTAGCGAGGTAGCGCTAAGAACAGAGGACTGGGCCTTTGGAGGGAATATCCTCACCTGGCCCCCTTCTCTGTTCCTTCTTTTGGAAAATTATTAGTTATTATTATAGGACTATGGAGCATGAACATAACTGTTCAAAAAGAACACCTTGCCAGCCATCGTGATGAACACCATGGGATGCACAGTGGGGAGGGTCAGGACTGGCAATAGACAAGTACCTTCAACGTGTACCAGACCAGCAGTAGCCAGGCTGTGTGTGTGGAGGAGGAGGAGGCTATGCTGGGCCTGCCTGTGGGCTGCGCCTGCCAACACCTTGGTCGACCCAACACACCAACAGCAGCCAGGCTGTGTGTGTGTGTTTGTGTGTGTGGAGGAGGAGGAGGAGGCTATGCTGGGCCTGCCTGTGGGCTGTGGCTGCCAACACCATGGTCGACCCAACGACCCGTCCCAGCAGTAGCCTCGGCCCAGCCTGGGCTATGGGGCGAACACAGCCAGTCACCCAGACAGTGGCAGGTCTACCAGAGAACACAGCCAGACGGGGGCCCCGAGCTAACACTGAGGGAGACGGGGGCCCCGAGCTAACACTGAGGGAGACGGGGGGTCCCGAGCTAACACTGAGAGAGACGGGGACCCAGAGCTAACATTGAGAGAGACGGGGGACCCCGAGACAATAGAGAGACGGGGGACCCCGAGCTAACACTGAGGGAGACGGGGACCCCGAGCTAACACAGAGAGATGGGGAACCCCCGAGCTAACACTGAGAGAGACGGGGGACTCCCGAGCTAACACAGAGACGGGGGACCCCGAGCTAACACTGAGAGAGACAGGGGACCCCGAGCTAACACTGAGAGAGACAGGGGACCCCGAGCTAACACTGAGAGAGACGGGGGGACCCCCGAGCTAACACTGAGGGAGACGGGGACCCCGAGCTAACACTGAGAGACGGGGGACCCCGAGCTAACACTGAGAGACGAGGACCCCGAGCTAACACTGAGAGACGGGGACCCCGAGCTAACACTGACAGAGACGGGGGACCCCCGAGCTAACACTGAGAGACGGGGACCCCGAGCTAACACTGAGAGAGACGGGGACCCCGAGCTAACATTGAGAGACGGGGACCCCGAGCTAACACTGAGAGAGACGGGGGACCCCGAGCTAACACAGAGAGAGACGGGGGACCCCGAGCTAACACTGAGAGAGACGGGGGACCCCGAGCTAACACTGAGGGAGACGGGGGACCCCCGAGCTAACACTGAGAGAGACGGGGGACCCCCTAGCTAACACTGAGAGAGACGGGGAACCCCCGAGCTAAACTGAGAGAGACGGGGAACCCCCGAGCTAACACTGAGAGAGACGGGGGGACCCCAAGCTAACACAGAGAGACGGGGGACCCCCCGAGCTAAAACTGAGAGAGACGGGAGACCCCCCGAGCTAACACTGAGAGAGACGGGGGACCCCCCGAGCTAACACTGAGAGAGACGGGGGACCCCCGAGCTAACACTGAGAGAGACGGGGGACCCCGAGCTAACACAGAGAGAGACGGGGGACCCCGAGCTAACACTGAGAGAGACGGGGGACCCCCGAGCTAACACTGAGAGAGACGGGGGACCCCCCAAGCTAACACTGAGAGAGACGGGGGACCCCGAGCTAACACTGAGAGAGACGGGGGACTCCACCAAGTCAACGGTAAGAAGCGGGGCGAGAGAGACATAGCGAGAGATGATTGGGAAGAGATGTTCAATCTACCGTTGGGGGAAAGAAGGAAGTTCACAAGACTGTGAACAAAATAAATCTCGTTGAAAATGAACTTTTTTGTGTGTGTGTGTGTTGTTGTTTTTTTTGTTGTTGTTGTTGGTCGACGTGAAAAGGGGGAGGGGGAGGTGTGTGGGGGGGGGGGGGGGGGAAGGGGGGCGATGCCTTGTTGCTCGAAGTGGAAAGTGGAAAAGGAGGGGAGGAAAAATATACACGAGGGTTGGGAGGTATACGGGGGGCGACGCCTTGTTGTTCGATGTGAAAAGTGGAAAAGGAGGGGAGGAAAAATATACACGAGGGTTGGGAGGTATACGGGGGGCGACGCCTTGTTGTTCGATGTGAAAAGTGGAAAAGGAGGGGAGGAAAAATATACACGAGGGTTGGGAGGTATACGGGGGGCGACGCCTTGTTGTTCGATGTGAAAAGTGGAAAAGGAGGGGAGGAAAAATATACACGAGGGTTGGAAGGTATAGGGGGGGCGACGCCCACGCCCCCATTCCAACATTACCTGTTAACTTGGACAGATTGAGGCCAGATCACTTGGACTCTCTCTCTCTCTCTCTCTCTCTCTCTCTCTCTCTCTCTCTCTCTCTCTCTCTCTCTCTCTCTCTCTCTCTCTCTCTCTCTCTCCACACGATCAACGAGGCGAGTTCACATCTCACATCGTCTCTCTTAACATCTTGTGTAGAGAAACATTAATCATGATTTTCCAAGTTAAAGAAATTGATATTTTTTTTCCCCCATTTATTCTTTTTTTCCACTTTGACTGTCAGCCGTTAGTAGACGGAGTTGGTGACTATGTCTCATGACGGAACAGCTGAGTCTATCATGTCTTGACAGACTATGGAACAGCTGCCTTCAACCTAGAGAGAGAGAGAGAGAGAGAGAGAGAGAGAGAGAGAGAGAGAGAGAGAGAGAGAGAGAGACTTGAACATGGAATGAAAGAATACAGGGCGTATAATTATTATTATTATTATTATTATTATACTTTGTCGCTGTCTCCCGCGTTTGCGAGGTAGCGCAAGGAAACAGACGAAAGAAATGGCCCAACCCACCCCCATACACATGTATATACATACGTCCACACACGCAAATATACATACCTACACAGCTTTCCATGGTTTACCCCAGACGCTTCACATGCCTTGATTCAATCCACTGACAGCACGTCAACCCCGGTATACCACATCGCTCCAATTCACTCTATTCCTTGCCCTCCTTTCACCCTCCTGCATATTCAGACCCCGATCACACAAAATCTTTTTCACTCCATCTTTCCACCTCCAATTTGGTCTCCCTCTTCTCCTCGTTCCCTCCACCTCCGACACATATATCCTCTTGGTCAATCTTTCCTCACTCATTCTCTCCATGTGCCCAAACCACTTCAAAACACCCTCTTCTGCTCTCTCAACCACGCTCTTTTTATTTCCACACATCTCTCTTACCCTTACGTTACTCACTCGATCAAACCACCTCACACCACACATTGTCCTCAAACATCTCATTTCCAGCACATCCATCCTCCTGCGCACAACTCTATCCATAGCCCACGCCTCGCAACCATACAACATTGTTGGAACCACTATTCCTTCAAACATACCCATTTTTGCTTTCCGAGATAATGTTCTCGACTTCCACACATTCTTCAAGGCTCCCAGAATTTTCGCCCCCTCCCCCACCCTATGATCCACTTCCGCTTCCATGGTTCCATCCGCTGCCAGATCCACTCCCAGATATCTAAAACACTTCACTTCCTCCAGTTTTTCTCCATTCAAACTCACCTCCCAATTGACTTGACCCTCAACCCTACTGTACCTAATAACCTTGCTCTTATTCACATTTACTCTTAACTTTCTTCTTCCACACACTTTACCAAACTCAGTCACCAGCTTCTGCAGTTTCTCACATGAATCAGCCACCAGCGCTGTATCATCAGCGAACAACAACTGACTCACTTCCCAAGCTCTCTCATCCCCAACAGACTTCATACTTGCCCCTCTTTCCAAAGCTCTTGCATTTACCTCCCTAACAACCCCATCCATAAACAAATTAAACAACCATGGAGACATCACACACCCCTGCCGCAAACCTACATTCACTGAGAACCAATCACTTTCCTCTCTTCCTACACGTACACATGCCTTACATCCTCGATAATAACTTTTCACTGCTTCTAACAACTTTCCTCCCACACCATATATTCTTAATACCTTCCACAGAGCATCTCTATCAACTCTATCATATATATATATATATATATATATATATATATATATATATATATATATATATATATATATATGAAGGCAGCAAATATGAATATGTACATGTGTATATATGTATGTATATTTCTCTGTATATATATGTATGTATAGGTATGTATTTGCGAGTGTGTGGACGTGTATGTATGTGGGTGGGTTGGGCCATTCTTTCATCTGTTTCCTTGCGCTACCTCGCTGACGCGGGAGACGGCGATTAAGTATGATAAATAAAAGAGGAAAATTTAAAGTATCTCCACAGCTGAACTATCTCTCTTAAGAGTTCACAAACACACGCCTTCATGACCAGCTGTGAGATACAGGCCTCAAACACACGCATTCATGACCAGCTGTGAGATAAAGGATTCACACACGCCTTCATGACCAGCTGTGAGATACAGGCCTCAAACACACGCCTTCATGACCAGCTGTGAGATACAGGCCTCAAACACACGCCTTCATGACCAGCTGTGAGATAAAGGAATCAAACACACGCCTTCATGACCAGCTGTGAGATACAGGCCTCACACACACGCCTTGATGACCAGCTGTGAGATACAGGCCTCAAACACACGCCTTCATGACCAGCTGTGAGATACAGGCCTCAAACACACGCCTTCATGACCAGCTGTGAGATAAAGGAATCAAACACACGCCTTCATTACCAGCTGTGAGATACAGGCATCAGATACACGCCTTCATGACCAGCTGTGAGATACAGGCATCAAAGACACGCCTTCATGACTAGCTGTGAGATACAGGCATCAAACACACGCCTTCATGACCATCTGTGAGATACAGGCATCAAACACACGCCTTCAAGACCAGCTGTGAGATAGGGAAAGCGAAACACGTCTTTGTATTACGCGAGACAGTGGCTCCTTCCCAGTGTTCATCCAGTGGGCCACCAAGCACCATCAAAGATGGTACGCCACTGCGACAAGGACGGTATCTATAATACTACACAGTGGACAGAGGAGGGAAGGACAGTATCTATAATACTACACAGTGGACAGAGGAGGTGAAGGACAGGACCTATGATACTACACAGTGGACAGAGGAGGTGAAGGACAGTATCTATAATACTACACAGTGGACAGAGGAGGGAAGGACAGTATCTATAATACTACACAGTGGACAGAGGAGGTGAAGGATAGGACCTATGATACTACACAGTGGACAGAGGAGGTGAAGGACAGTATCTATAATACTACACAGTGGACAGAGGAGGTGAAGGACAGTATCTATAATACTACACAGTGGACAGAGGAGGTGAAGGACAGTATCTATAATACTACACAGTGGACAGACGAGGTGAAGGATAGGACCTATAATACTACAC